>NW_017307781.1:252140-315130 GCF_000935625.1 Nanorana parkeri
GGCAGCGGAATATAATGAAATGCATCAAAGTACAATACCAATCCAAAAAGGTAATATATGGGGACCATAATTGCAGTATACCAAAAAATTGCCCACTGAAGAGAGAATACAGTGGAATTATATTGTCATGTTTTATTGCAATACATAATGAAATATAATTATATAAAGATTACCCTTACATAGGGGAAGAAAAAACATGCTGTGTATTACAAAGATTGATAATGAATAGGGAAAGGAATGGAGAGATAGATGTGAACATGTAGCGTATATCGTATCTGGTAATAAATCATTGTGTTTTTGCTGTGTTATTGTTCAATAGAAATTAAATAGACCATCATTGCTCAATGTCATATCATGTAAGGGGGTGCTCAGTCCGACACAGAGCAGAAGGACAGGACATCTATAATAATCCATAGGAGGAAAGTCATGGGGATTGATTGTATATATAAGAGATTGAAGGTAATAACTCTACTATTCCTATTTTATTGGAGAAAGGGTTTTAAAGCTCAAGGCTTCATTTAATCCTGGTGGTTTTGTCGCATGTAACTTGTATATCCATTGCATTTCTTTTCGAAGGACTTTTTGGTCCAAATTGCCCCCTTGTATGTTATTTGTTACATGTTCCAAACCATAAAAAGGACAAGACCCCAGGATTGAAGTTATGGAAGAGACCAACATGTCTGCTGACTGGAGCAGTCATTTTGCCATTTGAGGACAGGTAGACGTGGTCCTGAATAAGTTTGGAGAAAGCTCTTATTGTCTTTCCAATATATAAAGCCCCACAGGTGCATGTCAGTAAGTAGACAATTCCCTTTGTGTTGCAGTCTATAAAGTTTTTTGGGAACCATAGCTTGCCATTAGGTAGTTGGATGTGGTCCCCTGATTTTATGTATTTGCAAAAGCTACATTTTTGGCAGCAGAAAGTGCCTCTTTGAGGAGAGATACTAGTCTCATCCTGAGATAAATAGTGGCTGTGTGTTAATTGGTCTTTTAGAGACTTAGAGCACCTGAATGTTATTTGGGGTTTGGGGCCCAAAAACCTGGAGACCTTGGTATCCTCAAGGATAAGATGCCAATGTTTCTCCATAATTTTTTTGATTACAGTGTGTTGGTTGGAGAAGCGTGTAATGAAACGGGTATTGGAATTTGTTTCACCAGCTCCTTGTTTTTTGGGGGATGGGTAGATTAGTTTATGACGTTTCTGGTTGGTAACTCGTTGGTAAGTCCTTTTTAGAAGTTTGTTACTATAGCCTCTAGCTAGTAATCGATCCCTCAGTTTTTTTGCCTCTATGTTAAACTGATCTTCAGTTGAACAGATGCGTCTCAAACGTAAATATTGGCTATAGGGAATGCTATTTTTTAATGGTACAGGGTGGGCACTTGAGGCATGCAAGATAGTGTTTCCTGCTGTCTCCTTCCTGTATAGTTTGGTAAAAATTTAGCCATCTTCCGAGGCACCTATAGAGACATCTAGAAACTCAATGGATTTCTGGTTACAATCCATTGTGAATTTTAAGTTATTATTGGTTTGAAGAGATTCAATAAATAGGCTTAGTTGTTCCCTGGTACCTGTCCATACCATAAAGATGTCATCTATGTATCTAGGCCATGATAGAACACATTCCGCAAACCCCATAGGATCCTTCTTGTGGAACAGATCTCTTTCCCACCCCCCCAGATACAGATTGGCGTAGGAAGGGGCACAACAGGTGCCCATTGCTACGCCCTGTATCTGGAGGTAGTGGGATCCGTTGAAAATAAATACATTATGCGTAAGAATAAATTCCAACATGTCCAGAATGAAGCGATTATACATTACCAGCCATGCATCGGGAGGGATCATAATACCATCCAATTGCTTAAGCAGCATAGAGTTATCTTTAAGGTAGGACAGTAGGGATGTTACATGGGGTCTAAGGTGGCTATCTACCAAACGACTCACCTTTTCAGTCAGGCTACCAGAACCTGAAACAATAGGTCTTCCCGAAGAATCTGTGAGGCTCTTGTGCGTTTTAGGGAGGCAATAGAAATTTGGTGTCTGCGGGAATTTGACCTCTAAATACTCCAGGGTTTCATTAGTAATCAGGTCATCAGGCTTAAAAAAGCCTGATGAATAATGGCTAGGTATTCAATTTGGTAGCAGCTTAATGTTTCTTTTGAGATGGTGCGATACCATTGTTTGTTGGAGAGAACCTTATAGCACATAGTCTCGTACTGGTCTTTTGTTTGCACTACTATATTTCCGCCTTTGTCCGCAGATTTGATTACAATGTCTGTGTTTTTGCCAAGCCTATTAAGGGCCTCCCGTAGGGGGGCCGGGAGATTAGTAGGTAGTACTGAGCTACTTGGTAGCCCTTCAATGTCATGTATGGTTCGCTGTAGAAATGCCCAGATGTTAGGGTTTGATTGGAGAGCGGGAGATTTGGTAGATTTATTTCTAAAAGTATTGACTCCACTATGATTGTGGGAATGAGTAGGGTCCAAGGGGGGCAAGCCCAAAGTGTCAACCTCAGAGGTGCCCTCCTCCAAGAGCTGCATTAAGTCTTGTAGAACGCGGAAATCACGCATTGTGTATCCCTCCCACCGTGTCAGATCAGTGGCTAAGTCTTGGTGCACAGTGAGTTCTTTGTCGAACATTACTTTGAATAAAAGATTACGTGCAAAAAAGTGTAAATCCTTCACCACCTCAAAATGGTCCATTTTTTCTGTAGGGCAGAAGCTACGTCCTAGTGTTAGGACCAGTTCCTGCATAGCATCTGAAGAATAATTTGATAAGTTAATTATCTCCAGTTGGCCTTGGTGAGGAACGGATCTATAGTGCCCAGTCTCTTGAGGTCGTGGGATATCCCTAAAAAATTGCCCGGATTAGTGCCTGCTGGTGTGGGTTCAGGGGAAGGTAGAAGGGGCTCTTTTGTACGTGTTGAGTGAGGACGGGAGCTACCTGAAGCTACCTCCATATTGGAAGTGTGAGATCGTGCCAGTGAGGTTACCTGCGAGTTGGCCTGAGAATTGGCTAGGGAGGTAAGGCAAGTGGTGGAAAGAGAGGTTGGTGTGGAACCTAAATTATCTTCCGAATTCTTTTGTGCTTTATCAAACTGATGAGAGTGTTGATTGGGTGAGAATAGTTTCCTTTTTGTGGAACTCTCGCCATAACGTGTTTTGCTGCTTCTAGGGTGAGTGCGGTTTGAGTCTAGCCTACGAGGACCTTGGGAATAAACCCTTGAGGTAAAGGAGTGCGACGAAGAGACAGAGTCGGACCCTGGTTCTGTATTATATCTGGGACGTGATTCAAAGTTGCCATAATTGCTATAGGATTTTTTTGTCCATTTATAGGCCTGGCCCGATGTATAAGCTGATTTGTCTCTCTGAAACTTATTTTCCTTTCTCTGTACTATCTCTTTGCTAAATCCTTCAATGTGTTCACATAGAGCTTTGTCATGCACAGGATAGGAAGAAGAATTTGCTAATGGAGCAGCGGTCGAGAAGAGGGACTTGATGTCCACCTCTAAGATTGCAAGTTCAGCATTGTAATGGTCGATCAAAATCTGAACCATTTGTAGAGAGCAGTGTTGCAGATTTTTTTCCCAAGCCTGTTTTAGTTTTTCATCTAGGTTTCTGATTTGGGGGAAAATTTGAATGCGTAGGCCCCAGGGTACTATTTGTTCACAAATATAGCGCTCAAAATATTTCTTATGCCAAAACAGTGTGGACCTTCTTTCCAGTTTACCTAGTTTTTGAAAGAAGATATTTACAGTGGATTCTGCTGTAATTTGGTCATAGAAAGTACTCTGCACTTTTGTCATAATGCCTTCCCAAGAGGATAGCCAGTGGTCCGCCATTTATGTAAGAATTGTTGTATATTCCCAAGAGAGGGAAAAGAAAAGAAGAAAAACAAAGAACAAAATTAAACAACTACTAAATGGGAGTCTGTCAATAAATTGGGACTGTGCACCAAAAAGTGGTGTCTACCACCAGAAACTGTAGAAGCAAAATTGGTTTGAGGTGCACAGATGACCAAATCTCTGGGAGCCAACCCCTAGTTGAATTTGGTAATGATACAGCAAAGAAGGAAAAATAAGGGTTTGTGTTGGCTAACAGAATGACAGATCCAGTAAACATCACATCACAATTGATTCTATATAAAATTAGAAAATGTATTGGTTCGTCGAAACAAATTGTTAAAAAAGAACATTTAGACTAGGGATGCACCGATACCACTTTTTTGGGTCTGAGTACGAGTACCGATACTTTTTTTTAAGTACTCGCCGATACCAATTACCGATACTTTTTCTTAAAGGGGCAGATCACATTTTTTCCAAAGCAATACAAAATAATGATTTTAGGTCAGTTTCTTAATATTATGAAGAACTGTAACTCAAAAGACAACATGACTGTCAAAAAATAAGTTTACTTTGCTTAAATTGTCACAAAGTTGTACTCAACGAAAGTTAGTAAAATCTCAACGTGCCATTTGAAAAAAGGCCACAAGATGGCGTATGGATAGGATGGAAGCAGATGGAATTGTGTAGAAAAGTGAAAAAACCTTAATTTAGCTTAAGACCTCATTCACACAACTAACAGCCGGCCCATGTTATATTAATACAGCATGGTCAAGTGGTTACTACACAAGCTGAGATCCATGGGCATAGATGACATGGTGTGTACGTGGATAGAAAACTGGCTACAGGAACGTGTACAGAGAGTATCGATAAATGGCACCTTTTCAGGCTGGGCTAGGGTCATGAGCGGTGTGCCTGAGGGTTCTGTGCTGGGCCCCATGCTTTTCAACCTGTTTATTAACGATATTGGGGATGGTGTGAATAGCCATGTGTCAGTGTTTGCTGATGATACCAAAATCGGGAGGGTAATAGAGACGGACTTAGACATTATAGGATTACAGGAGGACCTGGATAAAATAGGGAAGTGGGCAACTATATGACAGATGAGGTTTAAAAATAGGCAAGCAAATTACACATTAATGGGAACTCCGCTAGGGAAGTCAGAAATGGAAACATATTTGGGGTCATTGTAGACCACAGACTAAATAATAGCTTGCAGTGCTAGGCTGCTGTAAACAAAGCAAGTAGAATCCTGTCCTGTATTAAGAAGGGAATGCAGGGACAAGTCTATAATTGTGCCACTTTACACATCACTGGTTCGGCCTCACCTGGAGTATGCGGTCCAGTTTTGGGCACCAGTCCACAGAAAGTATGTCCTTGAGCTGGAAAGAGTCCAGAGGAGGGCAACCAAACGTATTAAGGGGAGGGAGGACCAGAGCTACGAGACAAGGCTACTAAATTTAAATATGTTCTCATTGGAAGTAAGGAGATTAAGGGGGGATATGATTTTCAAGTACAAAATGTTTAACGGTGATAGCAACATGGGCAACAAACTCTTTACAATTAACTCCATAACAAAGACTAGAGGCCACCATCTAAAACTGGTGAAAAAAAAATTTCAGCCCAAGGGGAGAAGGGGGTTCTTCTCAGTTAGAGCAGTTAGGGTCTGGAACTCGTTGCCACAGACAGTGATTTCAGCTAGGAGTGTGGACTCGTTCAAGAAGCTTTTAGACGATTTCTTTAGGGACTGTAATATACAGGGGTACAGGAACTATTAAAAATGCGATCACACAGGGACCTTTACATATGCACACATCAGTAGAACCATATGCATGCACACAATAGGTTGGACTTGATGCCTTTATTCAACTTCAAATACTATGTAATTATGTAGCTACAACAGGTATGGACGCTGTAATATACTCACCTTTCACTCACTCCAGTCTCAGTCTGTGGCTCAGCCCCCTCAGATGAGGCATCATCTGGCTCCTCCCTCATACCTGGTTTAAGGAGCCAGATTCAATTGCTTGGTGTAAGTTAAATGTGTGGACGCCGGTCGATGATTACCTGCACCTCGTCCTCACTGTGACCGCTCCTCAACCCCTACTGAAGTCTTCCTTTCCTGGGCTGACAAGTGCTGCTGCTCTACTCAGCCATCCTCACTCTGTCAGACGCTGGCTGTTTCCCTTGCATCTTTCATTCCCAGAAGCATCCTAACTGATACTGTGTATACTCTCCTTTGCTGCACACAGATCCATATGTACTAATCATCCTCACCTGTGCAACTGACAGCTCACCCTCTGCTATATGGATTGACTCAGCATTCCTTTTTACCATCCTCCTGTGATCATCTATGTGATTCTGCACTTCAGACTGAAACCTCATGAGTTCAAACCCCTGTACTGCCTTCACAATTGCAAGTATAAAATATGATTGACTGATAACTAATTGTATTGGGATTTAACATCTAATTCATGCTGATTCCTAAACTGGTGCACTCTGTGTCCTTTGGATATAATACCCTTGCTTATATTGAGAATCTGCTTCATTTCAGTGACATACTATGTGATTCCATCATCCGCAGCTGTGATCCTTAAACTCACACATTCTGAGCATAAGTGTTACAGTTTGATCTGACCCAAATATGGATCCAGCGGAGATTACCACACATATGGTTGTGTTAAATCAGAAACTTGAAGCACTCTCACAAGCAATCACTGAGCTGCAAGTGGAAAATCAAAACCTTAAATCACATATATCACAAAACATTTTTAACAGATCCTCTCCTAATGAACAACCTGAACCCAAGTTTAGTCCACCTGATACTTTCTCTGGCGACAGGAAGAAATTCAGGGAGTTCATTAACGCATGTAAATTAATGTTAATGTTAATACTTTAAAACCTAGAACTTATTCAACAGACAGAGTTAAAGTCTGTACCACTATATCCTATATAAGGGGCGAACCCAGAGCATGGGCAAACACCTTCCTAGAAAAGGAAGACCCCCATCTTGGACTCACTCACTGAATTCTGTACAGCAATATGCTTAATCTATGAGGATCCTTGTAAACAAATTACTGCTGAAACTGCGTTACGTTCCTTGAAACAGGGGAGAAGACCTGTAGAGGACTACATAGCTGAGTTTAAAAGATGGTCCACAGAATCTGAGTGGAATAATATTACTTTAAGAAATCAATTGAGACTGGGTCTATCTGAGACGGTTAACGATGAACTTGCCAGAACAGAACTACCCGCCACTCTAGATGGGTTAATTCAACTCAGCATCTCCATAGATAGACGTCTATGAGAAAGACGAGCAGATAAATCCTTGGGGATTACATACACTTCTCACAAGACCAACACCAGTGAATTAGAAACACCAATAGAGATTGGCTCAATTAAAGGGCCTCTCACTCAAGCTGAGAGATTTAGAAGAAGAACCCTACAGCTCTGCATGTATTGTGCTTCTGCAGAACATGTTGTTGCTAATTGTCATTTAATAAAGAAGAAGCATACTGGTGAATCACATCTCATATGTAAACTAATACCTACTAATCTTTCTAATTCTGATTATTTTTAAATTAATGTAAATTTACAGTGGGACCAAAGGAGGATTAATGTGGATGTCATGATTGATACTCGTGTCTGCGGAAACTTTCTCGATTTGAATGTTGTAAACATTAATAAAATACCAACAATTAAAAAGGCAAATCCTATCTCTGTTAGAGTCATTGACGGTGCCACATTAACTTCAGGACCCATTACTTACCAAACTCAACCCATCATGGTGATCTCTAACGCTAATCATGTTGAATTCCTGACTTTTGATGTTATCCTCTCTCCACAATTTCCAATCATTCTCAGCCTACCCTGGCTTCTCTTATATAAACCCACATTTCTCTGGGACAAATTAACCCTAGAACTGAACTCTGATTACTGTTTGGAGACCTGTTTCTGCTCTACGTCTCTCTAACAGATATAAATTGCTAAAAAAAACAGAGGTTATTACTGAGATACCTATTCCTTATCAAGACTTTGAAGATGTTTTTTGTAAAAAGAAGGCCAAAGCATTACCCCCACATAGACCCTATGATTGTCCTATTGATTTAGTCCCCGACAGTAAGATACCAGTTGGTCGCTTATATCCCCTACCTCAACCAGAACTGGAACATCTCAAAGAATATTTACAAGACAATCTGGAAAAGGGGTTTATCCGACTCTCATCATCCCCTGCAGGTGCTGGAATGTTTTTTGTACGAAACAAAGACCACAGCCTGTGGCCTATCATTGACTACTGAGAACTCAACAAAATAACCATAAAAAACAGGTATCCACTACCACTTATACCTGAGCTGTTAGAACGACGTCAAACCACTAAATTATTCTCAAAGTTGGATTTGAAAGGTGCATACAACCTAATCCGCATAAAAGCTGGAGATGAGTGGAAAACTGCCTTTCGTACCAGATATGGGTTGTGTGAATATTTTGTGATGCCATTCGGCTTATGCAATGCCCCCGCAATGTTCCAGTATTTCATAAATGACATTTTTTGTGACTTGCTAGAAATATGTGTTGTCATTTACCTCGATGACATCCTCATCTATTCCAGTAATCTAAAGGACCATCGCAAACATGTACTATGGGTACTATCAAGACTAAGGGCATATGATCTGTATGCAAAACTAGAGAAATGCATATTCAAAACTAACACCATTTCCTTCCTTGGGTACATTGTCTCAAATGAAGGCATACGCATTGACCAAGAGAAGATAATTTGCATCCTCAATTGGCCCCATCCTCAGAATAGAAAAGCTCTACAACGGTTCATGGGATTTTCAAATTTCTAGCGAAAATTCATAAAAAACGTTTCTGCCATCGTTAAACCATTATCACAACTAACAAGTTCCACCTCTCAGTTCCTTTGGGATAATAAAGCTCAATTGGCTTTCGACAAACTCAAACATCATTTAACCACAGCTCCTATTCTCCATTTACCCGATCCTCAACTGCAATATACATTGGAAGTCGATGCCTCACAACTAGCAATAGGAGCTGTTCTCTCTCAAAAGAAATCAAAAGATTCTCCCCTGCATCCTGTGGCTTTCTATTCTCGTTCCTTGCATTCGGCCAAAACAAATTATCCTGTGGGTGAAAAGGAACTTCTGGCCATCAAATCAGCTCTCAGTAACCCATAATTATTGTATCTGACCATCAAAATCTTCAATATCTGCAGAGGTGTAAAACTCTGTCCCCCAGACAAATAAGGTGGGCTTTCTTCTTTGAGAGGTTCAACTTCATGATTACTTGTAGACCTGGATCCAAAAAACGGAAAGGCAGATGCACTCTCTAGAAAAGATGAACCTTCCATCTCTACCAGTCCGCCCAACTATAGTATATGGCAAAGATGGCACACATTAAGGAAGCTACCTACATCTAAAGAAACTGCTGATGCCTTGATATTTAATATCATCAAGCTCCATGGACTGCCTAAAAAAATCATCTCAGACAGGGGCTCACAATTCATATCTAGATTCTGGAAAGCCCTATGTTCTAAACTACAAATCGAGCGCAAACCACCCCCAGACAAATGGTCAAACCGAGAGAATTAACCTCTGCCCGGAACAATACATCCGCTGTTATTGTACTCATCTGCAGGATTATTGGCATGAACTACTTCCACAAGTTGAGTTCTCTTACAACAACATACTCAGTAGTTCTACAAATCAAACTCCATTCTTCGCTAACTATGGCTATCATCCTTCCTTCTTCCCATCTCAGATCACCACTACCAAAAACCCAGCGACGGAGAATTATCTACAAAACCTTCAAAACATCTCAGAACAATTGAAGTGTCAAATAGAGAAGTCTCAAAGGAGACAAAAATTATATTATGACTAAAAAAGAAGAAAGCCACCCTCTTATCAAGTGGGAGACCTGGTATGGCTGTCCACGAAGAACCTACAGATGAAAACACCATCCAAAAAGTTTAGTAACTTATATATAGGACCATTCCCTATCCAAAAGGTGATAAACCAAGGAGCCGTTTGGTTGGATTTACCCAAGGACCTTAAGGTTCATCTCACATTCCATGTCCCTCTACTAAAACCTCACAGAAGAAATATTTTCCCCAACTGTAATCCACCTCCTGCTCCCCCAATTATGGTGGGGGGACATAAAAAATATGAGGTAGAAAAGATTTTGGATTCCAGAATTTATAGAAATAAATTGCAATTTCTTATACGTTGGAGAACGTATGGTCCTCAAGAAGACTCCTGGGAAATTGCCTCTGATGTTCATGCCTACAGATTAGTCAAACAGTTCCATCGACAATACCCTCAGAAACCTTCCACCCACGGAGTGGGTGCCTCGAGGGAGGGGTACTGTAATATACTCACTTTTCCCACGATCCAGTCTCAGCATGTGGCTCCGCCCCCTCAGATGAGGCATCATCTGGCTCCTCCCTCACACCTGGCTTAAGGAGCCAGATCCAATTGCTTGGTGTCAGTTCAATGTGTGGACGCCGGTCGATGCTTACCTGCACCTCGTCCTCACTGTGACCGCTCCTCAACCCCTACTGAAGTCTTCCTTTCCTGGGCTGACAAGTGCTGCTTCCCTTGCATCTTTCATTCCCAGAAGCTTCCCAACTGATCCTGTGTATACTCTCCTTTGCTGCACACAGATCCATATGTACTAATCATCCTCACCTGTGCAACTGACAGCTCACCCTCCGCTATACGGATTGACTCAGCATTCCTTTCTACCATCCTCCTGTGATCATCTATGTGAATCTGCACTTCAGACTGAAACCTCATGAGTTCAAACCTCTGTACTGCCTCCACAATTGCAAGTATAAAATATGATTGACTGATAACTAATTGTATTGGGATTTAACATCTAATTCATGCTGATTCCTAAACTGGTGCACTCTGTGTCCTTTGGATATAATACCCTTGCTTATATTGAGAATCTGCTTCATTTCAGTGACATACTATGTGCTATTGATTCCCTCATCCGCAGCTGTGATCCTTAAACTCACACATTCTGAGCATAAGTGTTACGGGCGCCAATCAAACAAACAAAATGCGATTAAGTTTGGGAGATAGGTCTCTCTGTAAAGTGACTGAAGATGTATTTGAGGTGGAAGGGGGGGCCACAGGGGGGACTTTGGATATAGAAAAAAACAAACACCGGGCGGCGTGTATGGAAAAGTGGATATTAGAGACAATAGGAAAAGAACATTTATCTCCTATGTTTATGATCGAAAGAGCGTATAGAATACCTGCACACACTCATGTACATGGGAATTTGCCAAGGACTATGTTGATTAGAGTGGCAAGAAGTCAATCTTCCGGAAGTTTTGAGAATTGAGAGCTATATCTATGGCAGGTGCAAGAGTGATGTTATTCTCAGACTTTTCACAGAAAAAAAGGGCTCAATTTCAGGAAGTGAAAAAACGAATGCGCCAGATGAAAATACAATATTCAATGCTATATCCAACGAAAATGCATATAACTACCAATGAAGGGACTCATTTTTTTGAATCTCTTCTAGCAGTCTCAGCCTGGTTGGATAAATATCATGTGAGTGATATAGGCCAGAAGATATGAGGAACACTGTGGGATTAATACACCACACTCCTGAGTGGAGTATTAATATGTGGGGGTTTAATGTAGTAATGGTTTGTGGGTTTTTATTTCGTTTTGTTTTTTTTTTGTTTGTGTGGTGCGTTTTTTTTTTCTCTTCAAAGTACCAAATTTCTACTTATTATACTGGAGATATATGTCCAATGGTTGGCAATCGTAGTATATGGTAGTATGTTCTGAATATAAAAACTAAATGTAAATGGATAAGCAAAAAATATCAATAATATCTTGGGATATTGGGGGTCTGGGGAATAAGACAAAGCGCTGTACGGTGCTATCCAGCATTATGTCTCACAAGCCGTCAATTATTTGTCTCCAGGAAACGCATATGGTGGATGTGCAGATTTATGCAGTACACAGCTCACGCATGTTATTCAGCATACTCTACAGGTGTATCCATATTAGTCTGGAAAGGTATAGCTTTTTCATGTATACAAGCATTGTGTGATAAAGAGGGTAGATATATATTTTTGCATTGTAAAATTTATGACGTAGAATGCGTACTGGTAAATATATATATATATATATATTCCTTCTCCCTACTCCAATGAGGTCCTCCGGAAGCTGATATTATTTATTAAGGAAAAAGTACCTATTTATATTATTGTGATGGGGAATTTTAATAATAATATGAATATGACACTACATAAATTCCCGGTAAGTAAACACTCATATTCCACTAAAAACACTTATTTTTATAATTTTTGTAAAGAAATCAGGCTATGGGATGCGTGGCGGATGTTGCACCCAGAGGAACACCAATATACATGTTTTTGGAAGACACAACACATTATCTAGGATAGATTTAGTCTTATGTTCAGTTGATGTAATACCACTAATTAAATCGTGTTTAGATACAACCTAGATCACTTTCAGATCACTCACCAATAATTACTATAATTGAAACTGGGGAAGTTTTTTTTTAAGTTACCTTGGAAATTAAATCCGGGATGGTTAATTATAGTGTCAGAACAGGAGAAGTTAGGAAGTGAGATATCAATATTTTTGATCACAAATACTGTAATAATTCTGCGTCACATGGGATTGTATGGGATTCTTTAAACGCATATAGGAGGGGATATCTATGTCAGCAGATTAGTAGGACAAGGTAGCAATGGAATAGGGAGGAGGAAGAGGCACATAAATAAGTGATTCGTCTAGAGACACAGTTTGTGTTAAACCCCAATGAAAAGGCCTGTAACGATTGGACTGCAGCACAAGTACAACTGAGGCATATTGAAAGTTAAAAATAAATAATTTTTTAGCAATCAGAAATACTGGGACGAAGGAGAGAATACTGGAAGACTGTTGGCATGATTGGCGAAGGCGCAAGAGCAAGTTCCATTTGAAAACGTGTTGAAGGATATGGATGACCAATTGTGCAACAAGTCTGATAAAATTCTTTCAATCTTTAAACAGTATTATGAAAGGGTTTATACTACTAGAGCAACTTATAGTAGTGTATATCTGGTAAGTTATATAGGCCATATACCATTTAATAAGCTATCTCAGGTCGATAAAGACAGTTTGGATCCGTTTCTACCCAAGAGTTGGAAGCAGAGGTGGCTAGCTTTCCAAAAGGGGAAAGCCTCAGGCTTGGATGGTTTACCAAGAAATAGGTATACAAGAAATATGCCTCTACTCTACTTCTACTTCCTGTATTATTACAAACTTTTGAGGAAGCTTTATTAGTGGGAAAATTACCGGAGTCAATGTATCTGCCTGCAATTATAGTTTTACAAAAGAAGGGGAAGGATGTGCTATTGCCGGAGTCATAAAGGTCTATTTCTTTGCTGGGAGCTGATGTTAAGATTTTGGCAAAAGCTCTGGTGAATAGGTTATTCAGAAGATAATAAATCCGGATCAAAGTGGATTTATGCCTAAGTCAACGGCAGATAATGTGTGAAGGATATATGTAAATATGCAAGTTCCTTCAGAGATAATGGGAAATAGAGCTTTTTTATCCCTGGATATTGCTAAAGCATTCAATAGCGTAGAATAGGATTATCTATGGGCAATATTAAGGGAATTTGGTTTTGGTCCCCAGTATATTTCATATATTCAATTATTATACGCCAATCCTTCAGCAAGAATTCAAGTAAATAAGTCCTTATCTTTGGCCTTTAAATTGATGAGGGGAACTAGACAGGCTGTCCCATCTCCCCTTTTTTTCGCATTGACGATAGAACCGTTAGCTAACTTAATAAGAAAATCAGAAAAAATTGTGGGATTTAAAGTGACATTAAACCCTCAGATTTTTTAACATAAACCAATACTGTAATGTGTGCCTTACTGTAATACATGGTAGTTTCCCTTCTCTTTCTGTAACAATCTACTTAAATGGAGGATTCAATCTCACGTGCTTGGGCACAGGAGTTGGTGCTGGTAAGCAAAACAAACCAAACAGTCTCAGAGCATCCATAGTACCGCCTCTAGTACAATCTGACTACTCTGACTAACATAAGTGAAAACAGAATGTTTAGGGGGTGTCCTGGCATCCGCTGGGGGTGTACCACTGTACGCTAGTAGGAAGCTCCAACCGTTACTACTTGACTATCACCGTGTGATGTGTGGTGGAGAACAGGATTGATCAAGGTGTATCAGTGTTTGTATGTTACGTCACATATATCACTTAAACGGTTACCCTTGGTTAAACACAGTCATACAGTACCAACAGGTAATTCCAGATAAATCCAGCAGGTGGCAGTAGAGGCTCACTTGGAGAAACACAGTCTTATCATATCAACAGGTAATTTTAGATAGATCCAGCAGATGGCAGTAGAGGCCGCCTACTCACTGCAGACAGATAGTATTCAGTCTAAATAGGCGATGTTATACAGCCTCTCTAGTCATTTGAACCAGAACACTTGCTGTTAGGAGCTTCCGCAGTGAGAGGCAAGGAGGCACGGAGGAATCCGGGTTCAGCAGGGCTAGGGGGCCCGATCCAGAGTCCAGGTATGAGGCAAGTGCTTCGGTGGTGTCCCGTATCCGTCTGGCGTTCCTATCAGGATATTGGAACGCCAGACTTCCGTATTGCTGCCGCTTATGATGCGGCGGGGGGAGTTCCCTGATGACGTCGGCGGACCGGGGGCGGAGGAAGCCCTCGCGTCCGTGACGCTGCACGGCCGGGTCTGAGGGAGATGTTACACTTTCCTGCTCTTCCTTTTAAATCCTCATGTCTTCTCATGCTTGGGGATAACTTCCCTTTTTAGCTCAGGGCCTCTTCCTGTAGTGCTGGCTCAGGTTACAAAGGGTAAAGAGGAGGAAAAAGATACTACTATTTGCGGATGATACATTGGGGTTTTTAGCAGACACTAATCATTCTCTTTTTGAAGTGATGTCTCTACTTCTGGAATTTGGTAGGTTCTCAGGGCTATGTATGAACTGGGAAAAATCCATGCTACTTCCGATTGATCCTCTTCCGTGTCCATTGCCGGCGCAAATTCAGCATATACAAATAGTTAAATCACTTTTTTATTACGGTGTCAGGATTAGAGTAAATGTTGAGGCATATTTGGAAGATAATTTAATATCAATTTTACAGAAATCTCAGAAACAATGTAATGTATGGTGCAAATTTCCTCTCATTAAAATTATTTGGATGCCTCAGCTCTCCTATATACTGTATAATTCTCCATGTTGGATTTCTCAAACTATATTTAGAAGGATAAATAATATTATTAAATGTTTGTTTAAAACCCTTGAGGCCACTTTATATCTGAGTTTTCAACTTTACCCACTATAAGAGTAATTGGTAAAATGTTGAAATCAATTAAAAGGTTATTAGATATTTCCAAATTTACAAAATACACCTCAATATGGGAAAATGGGGTACTATATGAGGTAAACAAACTCCAATGATTTGGAATCTGGAAGAAAATGGGGATTGAGACATTGGCACAAATATATGATCAAGGTGTGTTATGTTCTTTCCAACAATTACAAGCAAGTTATTTAGTACTGAATGCCCAATATTATAAATATTTACAAACAAGGCATGCGCTTACGGTACATCCAGGCGTACAAGAGGTTTGTATTAGTATAAATATGGTTATAGATAAACTTTTTATTGCAACTGTGACAAGAGGGTTAATTTAAAAAATGTATTCAAATTTACTGCCTGGGGCTCTGAACAAATCTCCTATGAAATATAAAGTGGGTTGGGAACTGGATGTGGGCCCATTAGAAGATACCTTATGGAGGGAGGCGCTGCTCTCAATCCAATTAGTTTCAACATCTGCATTGCATAAATTATCACAGCTTTATATTGTACATAGAACATATCGGACCCCTGAATTCCTATATAAGATAGGAGATTCAACAAAAACAAGGGGCGCCTTCCCTAGTGTAGATACATTTTTATTAAACAAATGGCAAAGGTAGAATAATACAAAAGAGTAGATAACAGTGAGTCTTTACATAGTTACATAGTTACATAGTATTTGGGGTTGAATAAAGACATAAGTCCATCAAGTCCAACCCATATAGGTCCGCGCATCATCTCTTTCTTAGGAGTACTTGTACCCCTGTATATTACGGTCCCTCAGGAAATCATCCAAGAGTTTCTTGAACAATTCCACACTCCTGGCTGAAATCACTGCCGATGGCACTGAGTTCCAGCCCTAACCGCTCTTACCGTGAAGAACCCCTTTCGTCCCTTGTCCCTTTAAAATCAAAGGTTGATCCTCAGTCTTAGCAATCACATGAAATTATACCTGTTACACTCCTTACCGAATAAAAAGCGTACCTGTATATCAGGCGGGTGCTTGAAGTGACCACGGATGACACCATGCAAATATCACAAAGTCCAAGAATGTCACCAGCACACCATTTAAACATGAAACAAATTCAGTTTAATGACACATGCATGTCATTCAGTACAAACGTTTTTGGGGCCTCACAGGGTCCCCTTCATCAGGCTCAGAATGACAGTGAATAACACAAACTGCACCACTTATAAAGGACAATGAAGTGAAGTAATCCAGTGCATAACAGTAAAAACACCCCCACTGATACAATTCCCGCCAGAAAATTCAAATTAACTTACATGTTAAAGAATAGGCTTGCTGCACGAAACGGGTGTGTACCGCTGCCCGACCGTTAGCTGTACTCGCAGCAGCCAGTTGTTATGGGAACAGGACGCTTAGACTGTAGACAGCCGGCTCCGCCCCGCCCGCTGGCACTTCCGCTGTATGGAGCGCAAAGTGTTTCCTGCCTGTGGTTTCGTTCACAGGGCTATGTCTTACTGAGAGCCATATCAAATTAGCGCATGTGCAATGCGGACGCGGCGGTGACAGCTGAAACACTAGCGCTAGCTTAATGCAACCTGCTGTGCATTAAGAATAACAATAATATTATTAATAATATTGATAAATGCAATAATGGCAAAAGATACACATTAGCACAAGAAAGAATAACTAGAAGGGACCACAGCGCACATTTTATTATTTATGTATGATGCCCCTGCCCACAATTAAGTATCATGTACAATAACAAGAACATATCATGTCTATGTGGAACTACATTGCCATCTCAACAAGGTGAGAAGGCGAAACAGGAAAAAATAATGATAGGGCAAAGCAATAATAATGAAAAAGCTACCTTCAGATGGCATGCAATATCTTATCATGTATATTGATTTTGATCACACAACTCATCATAAATTGTGTAAAAGAGTAAGACAGATGCAGCAAGGAATGCAATATTGTCCCAGGCAGCAAAAAAATGGCCTAGCGTAATTATTAGCGGGGGTGGAGGGGGTATGAAAAAGTGTAACACCAGTAAAGGTACAGAGGGAAGGATAGGGAATTAAAATAAAGTAGGAGGAACCAGAGCTGCCACCATGTTATATAGCACACCTGTGGACCACCCTACTGATAATATTAAAAACAAACATGGATATGCAGGGAAAAGGCTGCATGTAGATTGCTATCTACCTCTCCAGATAGCAAGGTAGAGACAAATTGGCGTTAAGGCCCCTGGGTTGGACACAGTCCAAGGCAAAAATCCAAAACGACTCTTTCTGCAATAGTCATATTGCTCTGTCTCCACCCCAGGGAACAGTGTGTACCTGTTTAATGACCCTGCCCTTAAGTTCATGTACTTGATGCTTAGTTTTTGCAAAATGAATTGCAACAAGCTTATTAATATCAAGGTCCTTACCACACTGGTATTTGCCGATCGTGACGTGAATATCGCTCCTATGCTTTTGAAAGTGTCGATTGAAGGGGCCTAATGTCTTGTCTACATAGATAAGGGAACAGGGACACTGTAGAAGGTAAACACAGAAATCCGTCTCACAGGTGAAATACCAACGAATGTGGTAAACAACACCTGTGTAGGGGTGGTCTCTCAGCGCACTCGGTTGTGTATATACATGTAAAGGTCTGTTTTTAACAAGTGGAATCATTGTTTTATCTGCTTGAAGGATATTAAGATTGGTGTTAGTGGCATGATGAATAGTTCTACTAGCAGGGGTAAATGTGCTAACAAAGGGGAGTCTGTCCTCCACTTTGTGGGTGCTGTCTAGACCAGAGTGTATGTTTTGGGCCTTAGTAAGAGCTGATACTACCACATCGCTCGGCTATCCTCTTTGGAGAAAGCGGTCTGTCATATCAGACAATTGTTGTGCACGAGTAACCGGGTCAGAACAAATTCTCATGACCCTAGGAAATTGGGATATAGGTAAGTTGTCCTTAAGATGCTGCAGATGGGCACTACCATAGTGCAAAAAGTATTGTATGTGGTAGGAGGAAGCATTGCAAAATGCTGTTTGAGCTTCAATGACCTCTCAAATTTGAAAATTTCAACTTTAACTGTAAACGCATCAAAACGTCCAGTGGGACAAAATGATAAGCCTTTAGCTAGTAATTTACACTCACCATGCGAGATGGGACGTGAAGAAAGATTAATTACCGGGTTCTCCGTGGTGGGCGGCCCCTGTTGTAATGGGACCTGGTCTCTATGCCAGGTCCTACGGCCACCCCTATCTATTCAATAGTGGTTGGATTTGAGGGAATCATATTTAAACATAGAGGTAACATGGATAAATATGGTAAAATGTGGGATAAATGGATTGACTATTGTAAAGGAGTTTGTTTATAATGTATGCTCCATCTGCTACTGGTATTGTGTGGAGAAATTTAATTTATGTAATGTGGTAGGATGAGAAATTGTATATTGGTGATGTGTGGCTTTTTTTGTACTAGTGTTTTGTTTTTGTTATGTTGTTTTAATTATGTATTTATGGATGTAAACATGTTTATTATGTATTGTAGAATTAAAATAAAAAAGTATTAAAGTAAAAAAATATATGTATATTTTAAAGTTCAATTAATTAAAGTAAGTTAAAATATTAAATTAACATTAAATGAATATGTTAAATAGTCTTTATTGATAGAGCACTGGAATAGGTGCAAAAATGGAAGACAAAGAGCATGATTCAGCCTGCAGCAAAGACTAGAATTTTTACACCTGAGCTTTAGAAGAATTATGTTCAGCACCTTGACAGTCCCAGAGCAGCATAATACACTGCAAACATTGAGGTGCAATGCAGGATTGACGTTGCAGAAATAAATTGCACAAATTTGGCAGCTGAGCAGAAAATGTAGAAAGCATTAGGTGTGTCACCTTAACAGCACCGAAGCACAGGACTAAAACCGTAGAGGCAGCACAAGATGGTAATGGACGCAGGCCCGTACCATTGGCAGAAGATGATCATGGTAACAGGCCAGCAATGGTGATAGAAGATTGTAATGCTAAAATGGTAAAATAATGTTTTTGAGGCCAGAGTCAAAGAAAAAAAATATGCGTTAGCATTAGCTACTTGGGTTTGGCACTATTCGCTGATCCAGGACTGGTTCCTTTTTTATAAAGGTAAGTTGGTCAACTGTGTCTGGGGTCAGACAGACTATTTGTTCTGTGAAAAAGCCCCCTGCTGCACTAAATGTCTTCTTTGACTGCACACAGGCTGCAGGGCAGCCCAGCAGTTTTTATGCATACTGGGCAAGCTTTGGCCAGTTGACCATCCTCAACTGTCAAAAGATGGTTGTCCATTTTATGGGTCTCTACATCCATCCTTAACTTCATATAACCAGAGATCATGTGGTTTAGGCACTGAATGTGACCTGTGCCTGCAGCAAGGTCTGGACGATGCATTGTGAAGGACTTAAAAGCCTCACTTAGGTAGACACTGCCACTGCTGCTCCTTCTTTCACTGACCTTGGGATCCAAAGCAATATGGCCATGAAAGAGGATCCTACCACACTCTGGAATTGACATTAAGAGGTTGCTGGGCAGCACCTGTTTCTGATCAAGCATGTTTTGCTCCCTGTGATACTAGAATAAGCTCTTGAATTTTCCCCTTGTAACATAGATCCAAAAGGGTGGCCATCCAGTAATAGTCCCTCTCCTTCATGGCTCCAGTCCTGGGGTCCTTGTGCCCCTCGTTGTAAACCCTTAATTTCAGTTGATTCTCTAGTCAGCTCTGCTAAAGGTTACATTGCCGTTGCAAAAAAAAGGGGGTGGCAAGGGACAATCCTGTCGTGCAAATTAGGGTCCAGGCCAAATTTATTCAAGACTGCCCATAAATATGTCCATTCCCCAATTTCAAAGGTCTTGACCGCATCTAAAGAAAATGTTGCTCCAGTGCCTCCACCCTCTAAGGAGAATCTGCAAATTTAGATATAGGTGGCAAAAATTGATGTCTGTAGATCTATTTGAAATAAAAATAGACTTATTTGGATGGATATGTTTAGCAATGATTTTCAGAGGTTGGTTGTCTAGGATTTTTGCTATATTCTTCATATCGCTGGTAAGGTGGGAAATCGTTCTAACCAATACAATAAAATACCAATATCCTCTGCAGCTTCGTTATGGACATGTTAAAGAAGAAGCTCTTGGCTGTATTTAGTGTATATTTCAGTTGGCCAGCCATCAAAGCCTCCGGTGTAGAGAGGAAAGTGTCATTTCTTTCAGGGTAATAGGGAGACCTAAGGAATTTTGATAATCCACCATCTTATCCCTGTGGTGCTAGCCACATTATTTAGTCTTACATGCTGAGTTAGAGGCATCTTCTATTTCCAAAGCATTAGTGTCCCTTATTTTCTGTATTTCTTGTCTAATCTGTAAAACGTCTTGCCTTACACTTTAGGTTTGTGCAGTAAAAGTGGTAATGGGGAAACCTACCTTAGGTACTGCAACCAGCACATCCCTTAATGTAGATTCTGTTCCATCAGGGGAGTCTACTAATTCTGCTTCAGGCTCATTATACTTATTGTGGCTGTAGAGTTAGAGGCCTTGCTGTTTTTAAAGTATTCTCCAGTGGCTGGGAGCAGTGGTGGGCTGCCAGGAGAGGCTGGAGTGCTTCGGGGGTAAGGAATGGTGTGAGGGGACCAAGTGCTTTATGTCTTCTGTCCTTATCCTGAGCACAAGCAAAGCACTTCAGTTTTGTAGTTGCTTCTTTATGTTTGTCTTTGGCTGGCCATATTTTGTGCATGGTGTGTGCATCAGCACCATCCTGACCCAACCAAGTTTGGGCAGCCATGTGATCAATTCCACAGAAAGGAGTGAAGACTTTAAATGGAAAAAAAGACAAATAGTCCCTTTTAAAGTATTAACAGAGCCACTGATATTTGCAGATAGATGTATAGTGCTCACATGTGGCTGGATAAACACAGTACTATGTATCGTAGCAAACAGGCTTATATGTATTCCATCACATGATAAAAATCAGATGATTATTGAAGTTCTCCCACACAGTGTTTAATAGAAGAATTTTAGATAGCTGAACAAATAATATGTAATAACTTCCAAGTGCAGAAGTTACAGCTCTCACTGCACTCACATGGAAAGGCTCACTTGGTTGAAATGGCAGGTGAAAGGACCATGCCAACAGTGCATTGTAAAACAGATATATCCACACAGTTGGGAATATCAAAGAAAAGTGATTCAATATGAGATGATCCAAATGCTCAACCTAACATAATATTATGTATCAACACAGTTTCATATACATATGGAATTCATAGACACAACAGACATTAATTAGCTATCAATTATCCACCTGGTGGTTTAACTCTTAAACACCCAATCCTAAATATACAGCTAATTGACAAATTATATATAGGTACCGAAGGGTTATATTAAAAAAAAATACAAATTCCATATACACTATATATACATATAAAATAAATTGTATTTCATAGTATAAAACTAACTATACACAAAAAATGTTTAAACTTTGTAATGTGGGGTCCACACACAGGTCCCTTTTATGGGGTTAATTTGTAAAAGTTTTATGTGAAGTATAGCCAGTTGGATGCTGCTTGCATGGTACTAGTGCCCCTAGATGGCACTGATAAATTGAACCTTTATTAAAAAAAATCCCTGTGGGTAATAGTAGAATAAAATGGACATCAGCAAGTCAAAATACATTGAAGCAAGAAGCCTAGTCCATCATTGGAGACAGTCAAGGGCTGTCTTACTGGTAGATTAATCAAGGTCAAACAAGCTGCATTCTTGCTTTCTTGAAATGGAATGAAAGAAAAGAATAGTCATTAGTTTATTTTAAAAAATGGTGTAGAGGAGCAAAAAACCCCAAAAAGGTTATGCCTCTAGATGGCACGGAGGAGTATATTTTCTTTAATCCTTAACACTATCTAGGGGCGCTAGTGCTGTGCGAACAGTATGTGCCCAGTATTATGCTGGGAGGAAGTATTACAAACCCATAAGTGTTTGTTTCAATTTAATCAGTATAAACTTATGGTAAATACTTTTCTATGGAATTCTGATTTGCAAATTGTTGCATCATTTGGGTTATAATGAATTACTGTGCATGAATGATTTGAAAGTAAAACACAAATCTGGAACAGAATATATTTTTCTTTCATTCATTGGAGGACACAGCATAGATCTTGAACTCTGAACTGATGGGTTAAACCACCACCACACAGGAGTAGGACGCTAGGCCCAAAAAAATAAGCTCAGCCCAGGGGGCGGTTCCTGCTGTGGCATCATCTGCCTGAGACAGCTCAGTATTTTGCCTACCGTAAAGGAGTATGGACCTAGCTCCCTGCTGTGGATTTTAGTTTTTATGTTACTGTTTATTTATTCATTTTAGGGATGTTCATATACCAAGCACTGTACTCGTACAAATACAAGTACTGCCTAAAGAAAAACTCAAAAGTTGGAAAGCAGCTGTAATTTTTTAGGAGCATTGGCTATGGGGCTTCTGGGATTTGTGCATCCCTGTTTTCATGTATGATTTTTTTTATGTGTGTGTATGTGTGTGTGTGTGTGTGTGTGTGTGTGTGTGTGTGTGTGTGTGTATATATATATACTGTGACATTGGGGAGGTTTAGCACAAATGGCGAGCGCTCAAAGACCAGTCTCGAAGCCACATTAGCATAAAACAAAACAGTCTTTTGTTGTTTCTGGAACAGAAAGTAGCTTTTCGTCAGCAAAACAACATGTAGTCAATAATTGTATAACCATGTCTCACCAACTCAGCATGGTCACATATACTGCATTTGACTCTTCCACACATGCCTTGTGTGTCCCAGACTCACTAAGCCTCCCTGGCTGATTCCCAGGCGCCTCCAAAACATACACATCCTCCTGGCTTCACTCTGGCTTCTGGGTGGAGTCCGCCTGACTCCTGGACACAACCTGTCCCTCTTTCCAGCAGGAGCCCAGAACCTTAGCTAGCATCCTTCCCATAAGTGCTATGCACAGGTGTGCAATTAGGTGCTGGCCACTATTAAACAATGGACCCAGGAATGGAGATCTCATCCCTCCCAATTCTCTTAGAAATCTCCCAGTTCCAGGATCTCATGCCAAATCCAGAAATCCTGGGAAGCGCTGCAAAGTCAGCTCTTTCCCAGTGCAAGAAGTTGCCTCCTGGAACCGCTCAGCCCCTCTGGCTGAGAGTCCTGGGTGTCTGCGTTAAGTGTACAGCTTGTATATCAGTGTACATTTGCTGTCCCCTCAAAATAACAACACACAGCCATTAATGTCAAACGCCTGGCAACAAAAGTGAGTACACCCCTAAGTGAAAATGTCCAAATTGGGCCCAAAGTGTCAATATTTTGTGTGGCCACCATTATTCTCCAGCACTGCCTCTTGGCCATAGAGTTCACCAGAGCTTCACAAGTTGCCGCTGGAGTCCTCTTTCACTCCTCCATGACGACATCACGGAGCTGGTGGATGTTAGAGACCTTGCGCTCCTCCACCTTCCGTTTGAGGATGCCCCACAGATGTTCAATAGGGTTTAGGTCTGGAGACATGCTTGGCCAGTCCATCGCCTTTACCCTCAGCTTCTTTAGCAAGACAGTGGTCTTCGTTGAGGTGTGTTTGGGGTCATTATCATGTTGGAATACTGCCCTGCGGCCCAGTCTCCGAAGGGAGGGGATCATGCTCTGCTTTAGTATGTCACAGTACATGTTGGCATTCAAGGTTCCCTCAATGAATTCTAGCTCCCCAGTGCCGGCAGCACTCATGCAGCCCCAGACCATGACATTCCCACCACCATGCTTGACTGTAGGCAAGACACACTTGTCTTTGTACTCCTCACCTTGTTGCCACCACACACCATCTGAACCAAATAAGTTTATCTTGGTCTCATCAGACCACAGGACATGGTTCCAGTAATCCATGTCCTTTGTCTGCTTGTCTTCAGCAAACTGTTTGCGGGCTTTCTTGTGCATCATCTTTAGAAGAGGCTTCCTTCTGGGACGACAGCCATGCAGACCAATTTGATGCAGTGTGCAGCATATGGTCTGAGCACTGGCAGGCTGATCCCCCACCCCTTCAACCTCTGCAGCAATGCTGGCAGCACTCATTCATCTATTTGCCAAAGACAACCTTTGGATATGACGCTGAGCACGTGCACTCAACTTCTTTGGTGGACTATGGCGAGGCCTGTTCTGAGTGGAGTGGTAGTAGAAGTACAGATTCTTGTCCAAGTACTTACAGATACCAATTACTGATACATTTTTGTTTAGTGTCATGTGACAGTTTTTCCAAAACAATAAAGACTAATGATTTCAAAACAGTGGTTGAGCACTAGGGCCCAGTCACAGCTGCAACTGCTGTGACCATAGTAGTTCTTGTGAAAATGCCAAGTATCGGCACTGGAATCTGAACTGGTATCTGAACATTCCTAATTCATTTATTTATTTTATCTTTCTTCTTTTCTTTCCTCTTTTTTCTTCTTCTTCAATCAACAGCTGGGATACATCCTTGTAGTCTCCCCAGGTCAGCCATTGAGGGTATGTAGATCTCTGCCTGAGAGTGGGATCTGCTGCGACAGCCCTTTTTAGACTTGGGGGCAGTCTGTGAAATACCTCATGGGAGGTGCATATAACCGATTGTCTGCTGGGCTGGTTTATCACAGTGTCTGCCCCAGGCTAACAGTGCCCCCATCTTGGTGGGAGGCGATCTACAATGAGAGATGGTGCTCTTGGCATCCTTTGCCTGGAAGCTAAGTATGACTCCCCTATGCTATCTTAGACACTTTTTGTGGGTACCCTCTCTCCTCACTTGGTATACTGCCTGTCATAAAAGCAATATGCTGGTTGCAGAATGCTTTTTACCTCAGCCACCTCCTCTCAGCTACCTCAAGCCTACCTGCCAGCACCACCATTAGCACCCCCCCCCAACACCCTTTTCCCCCCGGGGCACAAGTGTATATTTTAAACTGAAGTGTCATTTCCAAAAAAGATCCAACTTTTGTCCTTAGGCTCCAGTCCGGCGACTTTGCCTAGGCTGAGAAGATGTCATAAGTCTGCTCTAGGCAGGAGGAAGCATAAATGTACAGCGGGGAAGCCACAGCTTGTTTTGTGCAAGCGATCTCGGCGATCACTTGTATGCACTTTGCAGGTCTGCCATTCTCCATGGGAAGGTGGGGTTGGTGGGGGGGGCGTATTGAGGAACCTGGCCTTGGGGCGGCAGGTGGAGTAAATCAGGCCCTGGCAGCAGCACAAGTCTTTTGTCACTGTGGAGATCGCGGCTGCTCTGTGTACAGCAGCAGCTCTGGAAAGCTTCCAGTGATGTCATTGTCGCTGATTCCCAGGCATTTTTCACATAGCAGCGGAGAACACAGGAAGGCTGTCTGTCTTAGGCTGTGTCATCCTTTGGAGGCTTTCTGCTGGGGGTGGTAAGCTTGCTGGGAGTTTCAACAGTTACAACAGTCACCTTGGTGGCGCTATGGGACAGGTGCAATCTTATCTATGCCTTTCCTCCTCTAAAACTTCTTCTGTGACTTCTATGTTGGGTGGAAGTCGAAAGGATGCCGATAATTCTGGTGGCGTGCTTATTTGTCTGCTACTGAATCTTTTTGTAAGACAGATTTTTTTCTTATTGTTTCTGAAGGTCCACGTAAAGTAGAAGTAGTATCTATGGCTACCATTTTTTGTTGGGTTATACAAGTTATTGTTCAGGCTTATGCCATTAAAGCCAATCTCCACCTTTTCTGATTACGGCTCATTCTACTAGAGCGGTTAGTACATCCTGGTCCAGCTTCAGACCCCAGCTCACACTACCCCGGACCACCCAAACCCAGCTGCGATGGGGTACACTTCTCCACCGAACAATCCCCGGCCTCTTCCTTACCAGAGCCCATGTCGGAGGTGGACTCTCTGCAGATGACTGCCAGCTCACCACCGCTCGACTATTCAGGCCTAGACGAACATTCGGATCTCTGGTCTATCCTGGCAGCGCTCCCGACACGGGCTGGCATGCAGGCCATGATTAATCAATTAACCTCCTCACTCCGATCTGACCTGGTGGAGGTGCGCTCTGGAGTGGAGCATCATAAGCAACGGCTGGATGTGCTGGAGGAAGCTGATCGCTCCCTGGAAAGCATGGTGTCCCTCTTGGAAGCCTCATTACAGCAACAGAAAGCTCACATGGTCCAGATGCAGCTGGGCTTGGAGGATTCGGAAAACTGTAACTAGACATGTGCACCGTCAAAATATGTGTTTAGTTTCATTTTGATTTGATTCAGATTTTGCGTTATTTCGGGTCCGAAAGTCAATTCATTTCAGGATTCAGACGAAATTCGTTAGCGGCAGTCTGTACGGAATTTCATTTCCATTTCGTGTTCGTTTTGTTGCAGCAAAGTGACTTTTTTTTGCAGCAAAAATTTGTCCACAACCAAAAATTCGTACAGACTACAAAACAAACTTCGTCCAAAATTTTGTTTTTGGAAATTCGGATTCATTTACATTTGTCATTTCTGTTATTCGGAAATTCGGATCCATCCGCATCTCCGAATAATGAAAATACGTCCAAAAAACAAATTTTTCCAAAACGAATCACAAATGTCTAATCCGAACCGCCGCAACAAACTACGGTTGCGGGGGATCCTGGAGGCTAGCGGAGACTCTGATCTCAGAGAAACTGTTACCGCTATGTTCAATACATTACTGGGAAAACCCCCGACGGAACAGATCGAGATTGATCGGGTGCACAGGACCCTTGGCCCGAGAGGGGATGAGGTTAACAGGCCCAGAGACGTCCTTTGTACGGTACACTTCTTCAACATCAAAGAGGAGATTCTCCGTAGAGCTTAGCAGTAAGGTACAGTTGACTTGATGGGGCAGATGTCTTGATCCTGCCTGATGTCTACCCCCAGACTCTATACCGCAGGTGGCTCCTGAAACCTCTCACTGACCTGCTGCAATCCAGGGGGATTCCTTAACGGTGGGGTTTCACGTTTTCGGTTCTGATTGGCAGAGGAGATCGCTTCTTCAAGCTCACCCACCCCTGCCAAATAACAGAATTGGCCATCTTTTTGGAATGCGATGACCTGGCACTGCCAGACTGGCTTGATGTACCGTCTTCAGACTTGCCTATTGTCACGTACCGCAGGGCCGAGCCCCTTGCGCCAGGTCTGGATCCCAGTAGCAGGAAGCAGGTGAGATAAACAGTCCAAATAAAAAGTCCAGAGGGGTGAGACAAGCCGTAGTAAAGCAGTTCCGTGTTCCTGGCAGGCAGCGTAGAATCAGTAGTCCAGAAAACAGTCCAAGGGTCAGGTAGCCGGGAGTCCAAAACTGGGGGTAGGAATGCAGAAACAGTGGCCGAAGATGCAGGAACAAACGCTGAGTCTCTGTGAGCAGGGCTTCAGAATAACCTAGCACTGAGCTAGTAGTGTTGTGAGGTTTTAAAGCCCAGGACTGGAGGCAACGCCCCTGTTCCTGTGGAAACAGAGGTGGAGTTAGGGCGGTGCTCAGTGTATTGCTGAAGGCTTGCGTTCCTTGGGAGGAAGCAAGTTTTTGCATGTTGCCAGTTGCTGTGCATGCTGGATCTCTTTTGGGGCTTATAGACTTCACACCAGGATTCCCCGCATGTGACACCACCAAGGGAGATGGCCCCGACGCTGTGACTAGCGCAGCTCCTGAAACGCACGCACGATGACGCACAGAACCATGCTTCCGAGGCATAGCCACAGCAGAGAAACGCTGGGAACGTGTCTGTGGTCCCAGGAGATCTGGAGAGGGGTGTCTGCCAGGTGAGGGACGCCTCCGTGCGCCATGACACCTATGCCCTTACCTGCGAGGCCTTCTAGGTCCCAAGGGTGTTGCAGAAGTCGTCAGAGATCTGAGGTCCAGCCCCGCTGATCCAGAGAGCTGACCTTCGCCCAATCAGCTGACTGTCTCCCTATGTGGCCTGTCCGTTGATTATCCCTCCTTACAGTTTTTTTCATGACCTCTCAGCCTTTCCTTGTGGATCTGCTGAGCGGGGCCCAGTGTATTTAATGTATGAATAATGGATCGGACACTATTAATTTTCCACTTATAACATGTTCCGTGGGGCTGCGGTGACTCATGGTCCAAAGGTCATGTTGGAGGCTGCGGTGACTCATGGTCCAAAGGTCATGTTGGTGTGCTGGCTCCGTATGCTAGGGGTGATAGATTTGACAGACTTTTTGATGTTATCGTATTCTGTTTCTGTATTTGCTTGCCATATACTTGCTGGACAGACCTATGGGGGGTGGGGTGCTTTGAGGGAAGAGTGTTGATGGGTTCACTGCTAGCTGCCCTAGGTATTCAGTCGCAGCTGGCATTGAAAGCTCATTAGCTACCTCCATCTGCATCTCTGTGTCTAACCTTCTCCCCCAATTTTGGGGTTTTTCCTCTCCGCATCGTTTTGTGTGTGAACCTTTCCGGTGCGGAGGTCAGAAGTGTTCTCACCTCCCCATGCATTCTGCTCTTCCTTCCTTTTCTCTCTGCCCTGTCTTCTTTGTGCTGGTGTGTCTGTGTCTTGGGTTTTGTGTTTGTGTGTTGCCCCATCCTTGATGACTCGGGCTCTGTAGAAGAACTATTTAACGTGACTGTTCCCGCCGCTATATATTGGCCTGAGCTCTAGTTCTTGGCGGATGCAGTTCTACCAGCCAGTGGCTGTGACAGTAGCCTATTGAATATGCCTGTACTTCACATCACCTCCTTTAATGTACGTGGCCTTCATGTTCCCTAGAAGAGGTCTATTCTACTGAACAAGCTATGGCGCTTTCGGACCCACATAGGATTTCTGCAGGAAACCCACTTTAAGACTGGGAAAATCCCTACATTGGGTAATAGTAGATATCCAACCTACTACTATGCCCTCTCCCCTGACTCCAAATCAAAGGGGTGAGTGTGATACTTGCTAGGTCTCTCCCATGGACTTACATTGACCATTGTGCAGACCCGGAGGGGAGAATGCTGCTCATTAAGGGTGATCTCCATGGTCACAGTGTGACCCTTGCTGCGGTGTATGCCCCAAACTCGGGACAGGTGGGTTTTTTAGACTCTCTCTGGACGCAACTGTTGTTATTTGCAGAGGGGCTATGGGTCGTAGGGGGAGACATTAATTTGGTGCTCGACCCATCCATGGATTTGTCTAGGGGACTGTCTCGCATCGCGCATGTGCAAAGGAGGCATATCAAACGGCCGATGTTTGACCTCCAGTTGGTCGATCGTTGGTGCCTTAGAAACCCTACGGGCAGGGACTTTACACACTATTCGCCCCCCCACCAATCATATTCTCTAATAGATTTTTTCTGCTGCAACACGCAGCTATACCACTTGTCTCTGGAGTCTCCATTGGTACCTCGACTATATCGGATCATTCCACCATCCATTTGCATATAACAGTGGGAGAGGGGACTCGCTTGCCGTTTTCGTGGCGCTTGAATGAATCCCTGTTGCAGGACCCTGCAATGGCTGCGGACGTCCACTCTGACTTATCTCTCTATTTTAGAGAAAATGAGTCCCCCACGCAGGACCCCCTAACCTTATGGGAAGCACACAAATGTGTGATTAGGGGTACCCTTATCAAATTGGGATTGCGTCGTAAACGTCAACGCTTACGGAAAGTAGACGAGTTATATGCCAAGTTACATGCCCTAGCACTCCGCCACAAGGCGGCATTAGATGCTGATACTTTGGCTTCCCTGACTAGAAAGAGAGTGGAGCTCCATGAGCTTTTGTTGGATAGAGTGAAGGCCCAGCTGACCAGATCACGTTGCTTATTTTATTAATTCAGGAACAAACCCAGGTGGCTTTAGGCCAATGCTTTGAGGGACTCTAGATCGCGTACCATCATACTCTCCATTCACGCAAGCGATGGGAAATTAGTTTCGCGATCAGAAGACGTGACGACCCAATTCCCTTCCTTCTTCACAAAGCTATACAACTTGCACTCTACAACAGGATCGACTACCCATGTGTCGTGGGCCTCAGCGATCCGGGAATATTTGGTCGATTCGGGTATGTCTCATCAGACTGAATTGGATAGACAGACCTTGGAAGCTCCAATTTCTCGAGCCGAGTTTGAAAGTGCCCCTACGAGACTCAAAAGCTGGTAAGGTCCCTGGACCAGATGTAATGATCATTTCCTACTATAAGCAGTATCGGGAGCTTCTGGGGAACCAATTTGTCTCAGCCTTCAATTCTACCTGAAGGGTCATTCCATGCCTCATGCCTTGAGACTCCTTGAGGCTCAGGTAACCGTCATCCCAAAAGACAGGAAAGACACATCAGTGTGCTAAATGTTGACCTCAAATTGTTTACTCGCATTCTTGCATCACGCTTGCTCCCTTTTCTAGATGGCCTTATTAGTCGGGACCAAGTTAGCTTTGTACCTGGCCGCGAGGCCCGGGACAGCACAATCAGGACCCTTAATGTGGTCCATTTGGGTCGCTCCCTGTCATGGCCTCTTCTCCTGCTATCCCTGGACGCGGAGAAGGCCTTTGACAGGGTGGACTGGTCATTTTTGAGGGAAACACTAGAACATATAGGTTTGGGAGTCAATATGAGGCAGTGGATCGGCTCGCTATACTCCGACCCTGCGACAGTGGTGTGGATAAATGGAGTCCTGTCGGAACTGTTCGCCATCTCCAATGGGACCCGTCAGGGCTGCCCACTATCCCCCCTCATATTTATACTCACCTTAGAACCACTCCTTTGAACGATACAGGCCTATGCCGATGACTTACTGCTCTATGTCCCACGCCCTGAGATTAGGTTACCCAATATCCTGCAGGCTTTAATGATATATGGACATCTGGCGAACTTCAAATTATATTTCAGTAAGTCGGAAGCATTGAATGTCTCCGTCCCTGACTTTAGCCTACGCGGTCTTCGGGTCACATTTCGGTTTAAATGGGCAACCACTCACATTAAGTATCTGGGGGTCTCTATCCCAGCAGACATTAGGAAGAGGTTCTGTGTGAACTTCGTCCCCATTCAGAAATGTATTATATTGGACTTGAAGTCATGGGACTGGCCGACGTTTACATGGAAGGGTCGTAATAGCATTTTGAAAATGGCTGTGCTGCCCAGGTTACTGTTCCTCTGTCAGACACTACCCATTACTGTGCCTACAATATACCTCTGACAGTTACGATCCCACTTCTTGACCTTTCTTTGGGCTAATAAATGGGCTCGTTTGTGCCATCACATCTTGTCCAGACCTGGGGTGGTGGGCGACATGGGCTTCCCCGACCCCACGCTGTACTATAAAGCAGCCCACCTGTCCATTGCAGTGGATTGGTGCTGTCATTTCAGACATAAATTGTGGGTGGCTTTGGAACAGGAGAACTGCCGACTGCCATTACGGGGTATTCCCTGGATTTCTGCTAAACTGCCACTTGCCTATTGGTCGAACCCGGTCGTTTGTGCCACGATGCTTGCAGTGGGCAAGGTGCTTCCCTCCCCAGCCTATCTCCTCTGACATCACCTTTGACACCGGTGGTTGGGAATCCACGTTTTACTCATACAGCCACTAGACAGAATTGATGATAAGTATAAACAGGCCTCCTGCTAAAGAAATACTAGATGTACAGTACAAAAGGAAAATACAGAAGCGTAGTCAGACAGTTCCAAAAGTCAGGGCTGGCAGTTTAGGTTTATAAACGGTTAACAGGCTAAGGTCATGGGATTGTAGCACCCACAACCTATAAATACATTAAAATATATAACAGAATAAATGGAGACTATACAAATGGTATGAGTGAAAAATATTGTCCGCGGCCCTTTATTGGGGTTAAAAGCAAAAATATAAATTCTTCATTTAAATTTAACAACACTAATATACTGAATAAACAAATGAACTTTTAAAACCAGTTATAACTTTTAACATAAAGTAGCTCAGTCACCCAGACTCGAGCCATACTCATCACACCAGTCCAATATAACATTAAACACTGTCCACATTTTTGGGGGGGGGACAATACCCCCAAAAAAGGATAGCCGCGACAAGGGAGGGAGGGCGGGGCAAGTTGTGTTGAAGAAGATCACTGCTGAGGAGAGCTGCTGACTGTAAACATTTAAAGGCGAGTCCCACAGCTGATTGGTTGTTTACTTTTCCCTCCAAAACTTAGGTAACTAATCACAACCACCTTATTCCTGAGATCATCCTAGCAACAGCCATCTCCAGGCAGAATTGAAGTGACAGCTAGTAAGGGTAACCTGAAACAGATGAAATGGGAAACCAGAAACAGCCCACGGAAAATTCCAGAAAACTGTACCTTACTGTGACTAAAACTATTGTTAGATTAAATTAATGAATCAATTGAATTAAGTGGGTGCAGAGGGTGACACAATCCCATGGGGCCACTTCATTATATTTGCGGCCCTGACAGGACAAGGACAATAACAAATATAGGAGTATTCACACGGTAGCTCTACAAGAACTGCGCACTGAGCTCTCTGAGCAGCAGTGCTTTATAGGGCTCAGGTAATTAGCACTCCCAGAGGAGGTGTGGTGTAAGGTTAGGTTTATAAATGCACAGATCCTCTGTAACTGCCATTTTAAATTTGGTGCTGATACTGTGCGGCTAACACTAGAGGGTGTCGGTATGCAGCAATCTGAGCTGGTGGAAAGGAAGCAAGTCTTGGGAGCCTGCAGATGGAGAGCAGACTGCTGAATGCTGGAAACAGGTATAGGTGAGAAATTAGCAGGGCAATTATTGGCAGTGGAGACAAGTGCAGGTAAATACTTTGTAGTGGAGATCTTATCAGGCTGCACAGCCCAGGTAAGCATGTTACAATTCATAACTGGGGACATAGTAAACATACTATGCCTACTCAGTTTGTAAATGAACAGGAAGCCTCTGTACTGAGTGCTTCCTGTTCAGTGAGTGCTGGGGCTGCAGAGAAGGAGATTGAGGACTCTGTCTCTGTATTTAAACCCCTGATATTTCCTAAAAAACCCCTGACAGTAATGTAAATAATAATAATAATGAAAAAAGGAAAAAAATAGTTTGAAAAAAGAAATAACTTCCCCGCACAGACATGTGCAATATTGTGCACCATATTGTGGTGTGCATTATGCACATGCACTGGAGTGCATTTTTAGACAAAATTGCAGTGCTTTAATTTTTTCTTTTTTTTTACATTTATTTAAAATATTGATCTACTCTTTTCGGACTCTTACGCTGTTCTGCTTCTTTTAGTATCTTTTTCCTTTTCTTCTTTCTGTCTGTTTCTTCCTTCTTTAGGCTCACACATGTGAGCTGTTTAGTACATTGATGTTGGACAGAAAGTCTTCCATGCATATAGATATGGAGGAGGCCATACCAAATGTTTGCTTCAGACACAGATGGATCCCTATGCCTGATATTCCTCTCAGACTGTTTTGATTTTGTTTCTGTTGATGGGGGACAATTGGGCAAGTGTAGGTGGATAGATATGTTCTGCTTCACAGAATTATTATGCATCGTGTGTATGGTTTATACCTGAATATGCTAATGTGGAAGACTCTGAGACGGAATTGTATGTTATACTGTTTGTGCATCATGTGCTATCGTATTGTTTTATTCTATTTTAAAAAATTTAATAAAATACTTTGAAAGTTAAAATATAATTAATTCAACTGTGTGTGGCAGTGCTTGACAAAGCGGTGCAATGCATTGCCGTACGTTGTAATACACTGCAAAGGGATGTAAATGTATGCCTGCATCATTGTATTGCAGCACACACCAATGCAGTGCACAAACGGCACTGCAGATCAGACGTTGCCACAACTCATAGGTGATAGTCCAACATCCAGATTTTAAGCATACATTGCTCATTCACAGTTTTGCGTTCCTTTTATTTTTACTGTTTTACAAAAAGGTGCCTTTTAATAATTTACAAATATTTGTTATTTATTAAGTTAATATTGTTTTATCTTTTAGGGGGTTATTCACTAAAGAGCCGCAGGATTTAGCTGAACGTTTGTCTAATCCTTCGGCTTGCTTCGGATGCAGGAACCCTTTGGTTCAGCCGAGATGAAGGGCTACTATATGCGCTATTCACAATAGCCAGTACAGCAGCTTAAGGCAGCCGAAGCACACAGCTGAGCTGAACACACAGGTACCCAGATGCAGATGAGCCTCCCTGTCCGCAGACACCCACAACCACTGGCCAGGGTTCCAGAGAAGAGGCCCTTGTCCTCATCAGCATGGAAACCAGGTGCTTTTCAAGGGGGGAACCCTACACATTTTTTTCCTTTTTTTACATCGGTGGGCCCCCCTAACATTTTTAGTAGACCTGAAGGTTTTGGTATAACTTAGGAGGAGGACCCCATGCCATTTTTTTTTGTTTACATGTCACTTTTCATTCGGCAGCATTGGGCTATTCACTCTCTGCTGTTTGGCCCCTATGAGAATAGGAGTGAACAGCAGCGAATTAACTACTGAACGTTTGCCTCAGCCAATCCATATGTTGCATTGACTGAGGCGAATTGATTCTTCCCTTCAGTTCAGCCGAACATGCTGAGGCTGTTTGGCTGAATCAAAGGGAAGTGAAGCGGGCCGAATGCAGCCGATGTACGGGGAGCCGTACAGGGCTGCAGTGAATATCCAAAGAGGCTCTGGCTCCCTTCACTTTGGTTCGCGTATTCATTAGTCTGCCTTTTGACAGCTTAGTGAATAACCCCCTTAGATTTAGTAGGATCCTTGTAAATTATGTTTTTTGTGTGTGCACTGATAATGACTTTAGTTTATTTTTACAAAATTATTGATTTGATAAACATTATGCAACTGTTGGCATACAATTTGACTACATAGTAGCCATTATGTATACATTTTTAAGGTGTAATAAGTACCATATACAATGACCTATTAAAACGTACACATTTTATTCTTAACAATCTAAAAAGTCAGTCATAAAATCAGCATGTAGAAAAGTAACCCAGCTTAGTTTTTTTTCCACCACCGTCAGATCATCCTTGTATCTATACAGAATTTTGCATTCCATGTATATATTACACGTTGTACAGTCTTATAAATATAGGTATCCAAGGTGAGAGCTAGACGTGGTACTGTATCGCAGCCAAAGACAATTAGTAGTGACACGTTTCACAGAATAAAATCTGCTTCATCAGACTTCACTGTATCTGATGATACATCTATAAAAGATTTAGGGGTCTATTCACAAAGCTGCCGAAGGATCCAGCCATAGCTTCGGCTAGCTTCGGTTACGGGAGGCTTTCGGTTCAGTAGAACCGAAGGGCTTCTGTACGGGCTATTCACTATAGCCCGTACAGCTCCCGAAGTTGGCTGAGTGGCTCAGCCGAGCCGAAGGCATTTGCTTCGGCTCGACTGAGCCGAGGTGAAATCCGAAGCGGGCCGAACGAAAGCCTGCTACTGATAGCTGGGCGCAGCCAGCCGTCATCCAGGCTGGCTCCGGCCACTTGCAATGACAGATCAGCGTCCCCTATCACAGCAGCTCCGCCGAGTTCTCAGTGTGTATTGACAGTTCAGGTCCCCTGGTTACCTAGTAACATCACCATGCAGCTTGTCAACCACCCTTCCCTTTATTATACAGAAAGGGAGGGGGGTAGTGATTGGTCTCTGGGTCACCTAAGCCCCACAGGCACAGTTCTCCGGAAGGGTCTGTACTGGAAATAGAAGTGTGCTGGGAGAGGAAGGATCTTTGTAGTCAGGTTACAGAAGTCTCAGGCCTCCATTTAACCCTTTAGAGGAGGGGGATTAAAACAAGGGATTGATTAGTAAGTAACTGTTAAAGCACATTGCTTTGTGTTCTCATCTTGTCACATCTGCATGACAAAGGAGTGGTTGTAACCAGTCCAGTGTCCCCTGGTTACAAGGTAACCAGGGGATGCTGATCTGTCATTACAATTATATCACTGCCGGCTCCACTGAGTTCCCATTGTAATGACAGCATGTCCCGGCCAATAGAAAACAGTTCGGCGGAGCTAGCTGTCACTGAGAATAGGCAGAAGGGCAGCGAGTAGCCTGCCGGACGTTCGGCTCAGCCAGTCCAGATGTTGGATTGGTTGAGTCGAACTCCTGCATTTCGGGTTGGCCAAACATGCTGAGCATGTTCGGCCAGTCGAAGCAAGCCGTTGTACGGCTGATTTCAGCCGATATACGGCTGAAATCTGCTGTACAAGCCTGAAGTGAATAGACGAACAGTGCTCGGCTCACTTCACTTCGGGTCGGTTATTCACACGGCTGCCTTCGGTAATGTATTAATATCTAAACATAAATCAGTTTAAATTACCATGTGTGATGCATAATTACATGTATATACATATGTATATATGTTCAAGTGTAATACATAGTTGTCATATACTGTACATATACATACATATGCATCTGGGGGCAGGCCATCCTCCATCTGCACCCTCCGTCTACCACCAGGCATCAAAGATCCTCTGACCTGAGGACCATAGGGGAATCCAGAAGGCCCAGAGAAAGATCTATAATATAGTCCCTTAGTTATTATATACCCACACTAGGCTATATCACAAACCCCCCAGCTCATAGGATAAAGTGTAAAATCTCCCCCCGTTGTTAGGCTGATCCATTGGAAATTCAGTTCTATTTCATCTAATATCTGAGGGGTATCAGGTTAATACATTCTAGTAAGCATCTAAAATACTATAACTGTATAACTATAACTGTATAAGCCAAATGCTTAGAAGGCAACTCTCCATAAGCTAGATAGTACTAGATAGTATAGGGCTAAATAGTTAATCACAAACCTAGTATCCATGTAGCCAAGCCAAGCGATGAGGATCAGCAAACACACTGGTCAGTGCTGGAGCTAAAAAAACATGGCTATGTCTGGCCTTCTTAAAATAACTCACTCCAGGACACTGCAATGCACAAATGGAGCACGCCCATCACATCCTGGATGTTGCGTAATAACACATGGAACGTGTGCTGCAAACTGTTTGCAAAGCTGTTGTGGGACCTACAAAATTAGCACCATCTTTTTATTCTACTGGTCCTTCACTTTCAGAAAATGTACAGTTTATTTTATGAACTTTGAAAGCTGCAGTTGAAAGTAAAAAAAGGTGAAAATTTGCAAAAATGATCTGGTCAACTGACTTTAAAAGTGGAGCGCAGGACCTGGCAGCGAAAAGGTTAAATAGAGGTAGGTCAGTGGATATACCGTATTTGCCGGCATATAAGGCGACTGGGTGTATAAGACGACCCCCTAATTTTCCACTTAAACCATAGGTTTTGGGCTATACTCATTATATAAGACTACCCCACTTCCAAGGCAACACCATTTAAAAACATCATGGATGGATGTGCGGTAATACTGTATGTACGGTAGCTTCGGCTACATGCAGTATACCGCGCTGAGCCAATCACGGCGAGCGAAGTATTCTATTAATGAATACAAAGCCTGCTTGGATTGGCAGAGGTTGTGTACATCGCTCGCCGTGATTGGCTCAGCGCGGTATACTTTAGCACATCCAGCGGGCTGACAGATCAGGGATGTTTGTTTTGGGCCAGCTTGGGCCAAAAGAACTAAAGGTATACATTGTATACCCCGCGTATAAGACGAACCCCGATTTTCGAGGGATGTTTTTAAGTATAAAAAGTAGTCTTATACGCCAGCAAATACAGTAGTTTAGTTTATGTGGATTTTTCTAAAGCATTCGATACAGTACCTCACGAATGCTTAATTTACAAATTGAGGTCTACTGCATTGAAGAAGTTGTATGTACAAGAATAGAAAGCTGATTACAGGAGCATGTCCAAAAAGTATTGATGCATGTGTGCCCCAGGGTTCCATTTTAGGGCCAATACAGTTTAACTTGTTTATTAATGATATTGAGGTTGAGTTCAAGAGCTCGGTTTAAAGGTTTGCTGAAGATACTAAACTATATAGATACATAAATTCAGCACAATTTAGCAATGTTACAGTAAGACCTGGATAAAATAGTGGGATGGGCAGCTGCATGGCAAATTAGGTTCAAGTCATGCACCTGGGTACTAAAAATACATATGCAAAACACTAATTAAGAGGAACTCCTCTTGGGGAATCAATGATGGAAAAAGTTTTGGGAGTCCTTGTGGATCACAGACTTAGCAATGGCATGCAATTCTAGCTACTGCTAACAAAGCTAGTAGAGTACCCTCATGCATTAAAATAGGTATTTATTTAATGGATAAATAAATAATTCTGCCCCTAAAAAAACTACTGGTTCATGCCCATCTCGAATATGCAGTTCAGTTTTGGTCACCAATCCATAGAGAAGATGTCCTTAAACTAGGAGTACAACAAAGGGCAACAAAATTAAAAGAGAACTATGGAATAAGTGTTTTTCCCCATACTTCTCTTTAGGGTCACAGGAGGACATATTCTAACCTCCTCCCGTGACCCAAAGCTATAGCCCGCTATATACTGAGGGCGCCACAGCCGGGACGGATTCTGACAATACTGTCTGGATCCACCCAGCTGCGTGAGTGACAGCTGGCTCTGCCTATCTAGAAGCAGAGCCCGCTGTGCCCGCCCCCTCCCCTGTCCGTTCCTCTACTCGGCACTGGAGAATCGGGGAGGGAGGGAATCCCTGTGGGCTGCGTTGACTGACAGTCAACGCTCTCTGCAGGGAGATAATCGGAAAGTGAGCGAGCAATGGTATGTGTTTGCTCACTTCCTGATCAATAGAGCCGACCTGTGACAGCTTCTTTGCCACAGGTCGGCTCTAACTATGAGGATGAGTGGAAATCACTCACCTCATAGTTCTCCTTTTAATAAGGGGGCTGAAGGATCTTAGCTGTGAGGAACACTTATATAGACTACACTTATTCACCTTGGAGAAGAGTGGGAGTATGATCAAAATGTGATCAAAAAGTGATGTAGAAATGGTAATAAACTATTTAGTCTAAGGACTCTGAAGAAGACACATGGCCACAACTTGGGAGAAAAGAGGTTTAAATTTAAGTTATGAAAGAGGTTCTTTACTGTGGAGCAGCAAAAATGTGGAACTCACTTCCCCAGGAAGTGGTATTAGCTGAGAGTTTATAAAGTTAGTTAATATCAACTAAAAATATGTATTAGTTAATAAATGAAAAAAAACTCCTAGATCTATTCCTCAGTGAACATAATATCCAGGGGTATCTGGGTGTTTCGGTAGAAAGAGACATCATCTTGCCTCTGTACAAAACATTAGTGAGACCTCAACTTAAATATGAAGTTCAATTTTGGGCACAGTTTACAAAAAGGATCTTGTGGAACTGGAGCGAGTGCAACTAAATTGATAAGAGGCTTGGAAGACCTTAGTTATGAAGAAGCAGGGCAGCCATCAGAAATTTTGGGGCCCCTTACACAGCTTTAGGCCTGGACCTAAGGAACAAACTGGCCCCTCAAGCCCCCCGGTGTTCTCTGCACCAGAGGAGCTTTTACTCTAATGTCCCCCCGCAGTCTCACACTATTATTATGATTATACATTTATATAGCTCTGACATATACCACAGTGTTGTACAGAGAACACTGAGCCAGTCACATCAGTCCCTGTACAGAGGAGCTTACATTCTAATGTCCCCCCATAGTCACACACACTATTATTGTACATTTATATAGCTCTGACATATACCACAGTGCTGTGCAGAGAACACTGAGCCAGTCACATCAGTCTCTATACAGAGGAGCTAGTAATGCACTGGGATCTGGACTTAGTAACGCACTGGACTCAGGGCTTAGTAAGGTACTGGACTCAGGGCTTAGTAAGGTACTGGACTCAGGGCTTAGTAACGCGCTGGACTCAGGGCTTAGTAACGCACTGGACTCAGGGCTTAGTAAGGCACTGAACTCAGGGCTTAGTGAGGCACTGGACTCAGGGCTTAGTAAGGTACTGGACTCAGGGCTTAGTAAGGTACTGGACTGAGGGCTTAGTAACGCGCTGGACTCAGGGCTTAGTAACGCACTGGACTCAGGGCTTAGTAAGGCACTGAACTCAGGGCTTAGTGAGGCACTGGACTCAGGGCTTAGTAAGGCACTGGACTCAGGGCTTAGTAAGGCACTGGACTCAGGGCTTAGTAAGGCACTGGACTCAGGGCTTAGTAACGTACTGGACTTATAATGCACTGGACCCAACTGAGACCCCACACATACTTGAGACCCCACACAGCCCACCTAAGAATGACCCTGCAGAGCACACCATAGATCCTGCACAGCCCATCTGAGACTCTCTATGGTGAGCTCTGAAGGGGTCTCTGGTGGGCTGATCGGAGTTCTTTTTCCTGCATGACATATCCCTCCCAGCTCCTCTTACCTGCTCCTTCTGCTAGGGTCCGGCGTCCTCTGCCTCCGGACCAGCTGGAAGTAAAAGACAAGGGGGAACTCTTTGGATATTAATGTTTTAATAACATCAGGGATTGTTGATCCAGGGAAGGTTTTTGTTCCCTGTTGGAGCAAACTCAACCATGCTTTATAAGGGCTTTTGCCTTCCTTTGGATCAAGGGTGGGTAACTGTTGAGATAAGGTTCTGTTTGTGGAGGCTTTCCTATTTATTTAATTTTTTACTGATGACTGGTCTCAACGGACTTGTGTCTTTTTTTCAACCTGACTTTGTGTATATGTGAATTCTTAACAGCTCAAAATGACAAACACAAACATACACTGTCTTTTTCAATTTGAGCAAAGACAAGCGTAAGTAGTTAGCCCAATGGCCCCCCAGGTGTAATCTCTCCCCCTACAACACAACTGGCTACAAAAAAAAACCAAGGAATACCGGGGTTTATGAGAGATATGACACCATGGCTTGAAGTTTGATAGAAAAAGCAAAATATTTTTATTTCTACATATCTATAAATAACATATGTGTTACAATGCACATACAAACAAAAGATAAAATAAAAATGGGGCAACAAACAGTTGCGACCAAATTTAAAAGAAAAAAGAAAATATATATATAACAATGTTCAAATCGAGATCATATACCCATTAGGCATGTATAAACAAAACCATTGAAAATCAATACATTGTATATGTCTAATCCCTATGCGTTTCACGACTTGGTATCTTCAGGGGATTGTGACCTACCCTAGTAGAAGACAATACATTTAATCAGACCATATCCACATTTCCCCAATGGGTCCATTATAATTACATATAATGCACAAAATACAGAGAAAAATAGGAATGTGCCTGGGTGTTCATACCCAACGGAGAGAGTCCCATCACCATTCACACCAACATATATTGGTTACTCACCACCCAGTTGGAGTGGTTTTGGGAAGATCGAACTCTCTGTATGGATTGTGGGCGGGGATACAAATCCTCCGGCTGAAAGATCCCGTTCAGTTTTATGTTTTTTGTTCATTATCTCTATGTCCCAGGGAGACCTCGGGCGCAGTAGCAGGGAGGGACTGCACGTTCAAGCAGGAGGATGGGACTGCCTATATTTGTCTTGTAGTGTTCTTACGCTCCAACATCCACACACCTTGCATCTGCTGGTTATGAGGTAGAGGGTTATAGTAAAGGTCCAGGATCCAATTCGTCACAGCCACCTTGCTGTCGCCCACCCGTGGGCTGACATCTCTGGCTCCTATACTGTCCTTTTTCAACCTTTCAACTTTGACTAACATACATTATATTGCCAAAAGTATTTTGGCACCCCTCCAAATCATTGGATTCAGATGTTCCAATCACCTCCATGGCCACAGGTGTATAAAATCAAGCACCGACTTTCGGTTCCGGCGCCAGATGAACTAGGAGTGCATCTCGGAGCTCCGTCCCGCCACACACCGAACATCTCCCGCACCTAACGAGCAGGCAGCCCACCCGCCAGTGAAACAGCCTCGGTACATCGCCCGCTCACAAACAGCCAGGCGCACCCTGCAGCCATCCCTGTGCGATGATCGCGGCTGCTGCAGACACTGAGGACATGCAGCTCAGCCAGACGCCCGATACCGCAGGTGAGCCCTCACTACCCCCTCCTCAGGAATCCATAGACTATCAAAAGCTGGCAGAAGCTGTGGCTTCACACCTCAAGCCCGAACTGTCTAATATCATAAATTAATCCCTACAACAACATTTGGGCAAGCTTGAGGCATCCCTAACAGCCCAAGGCAAGCAGATCACTGCTCTGGAACTAAGGGTGAATGATCTAGATGATGATTCCTTCTCTGCACACAAACAGCTTGATCATCTTAACAAATCTGTCCAATACTTATCAGACAAAGTTGATGATCGCAGAAAAAAATTGCGGATTATAGGAATACCAGAATCAATCAAACCCAGTGAGCTCCACCACTTCTGCTCCTCTGTCATTCCACAAGCATTGGGGTCAGCAAAATCGTGCAAACTGGAGTGAGCTCATAGGGCGGGCCCACAGTAGGCCCACCCCCACCCAGAGAGGAGTCTAAACCCAGGCCTGTGGTGACGCGCGTCCTGGATTATTCCGAGAAACACCAACTGCTCCAGGCATACCGTGCCCCCTACATAATCTGGTTACAGGGGGTCACAAGCTGCTGGTCTTTGCCGACTACTCGGCCGACTTCTCGAAGCGGAGGAAAGCGTTCCACGACGTATGTCAGCAACTGGTAAATAAGCGGATCAAATTTATGCTAGCATACCCAGCAGTATTGAGAATCACATCACCTGAGGGGAAGACCGTGCAATTCAATTCGCCCGAACAGGCCCACAAATATCTTGCACCCATGGGGGCTCCCGTCTCGGAATCGCCTTCCAAGAGTCCTCAGAGGAAAAAGAAAGCGTGAAAACGTCCCGCACTTTTTATGCTGAGACTCTGGTTGCCCCCTGCTTAGTGGGGTTACATGCCCCTCCACTGGCGGGAGCGTTGCATTTCGCCGGCATCTGCGCTTAGGCAGGGTGCCCTCTGATGTTCTGATTTTCACAGTTTTCACTTCGTTTTAAGCCTTAGTACATAGGCGGGACGCAGTTTCAACCTGCCCGATCACCCGTGCCTTCTCCAGCTTCATCTAACTGACGGTCGCTACTTGATTGCCAGTGAAGCTCCGGATAAAATGCACACTCATCTGGAAAAAAGGAAGCCACCACTAGAAGGTTTTTCTATGCCATGTCTACCACTACTGACTTACCCGCTCGTTGTTCTCATTTTTGTCTTTGTTTTTCCTTCTTCAAGTAACCTTTTATACCTCACAGGACATCACAAGAGTTTTCCTGTCCTTGTGCTTCGGTCTGATGTCATGCGTATGGGAGGATTACCATGGGGCCCCCCGACAGCCCAAGAGTTGTTTGGGGTATGTCTCTCACTATTAGTTCACATCCATCCATCCTGGGGACACTTACATAGGTTGCACAAGCAGCACTGGGACACTTGAAAGCAACAACCTAACTACTAAATTATATTCTTCCTATGTGACACACCCACATCTACAATGGGAACCCCCGTAAATGTAATAACGTGGAATGTTAAAGGGCTTCGTTCACCTAGCAAACGATGCAAAATTATCCGCCACTTGCACAGACTCAAGGCTGATATAGCATTACTCCAAGAAACGCACCTACAGGCGGCGGACTTTCAGCGCATGAAACAATCTTTGGCGGGTTTGGTAGTGGGTGCACCTGCAATTGGCAGAACGGCTGGGGTGCTTACCCTCATAAATAAGAACCTTCCATACACCTTGATCTCTCAAAACCAAGATGAGCTGGGGGGTAGATGGTTCCACACCTCTATTGCACTGGGAAACTCAACTCTAGACCTGTGGAACGTATATGGCCCGAACAGTGACAACAAATCATTTTGTGACTTTTTATCCGACAACTTACCTAACCACGGCCCCCACTCTTGCGTCCTGGTAGGAGGAGATTTTAATGCAACGCCATCCACCTTCGAGGATCGCTCCTGGGAACATAGATCCTCACCCCCGTCAATTAACCCGCAGGACAGACATTTGCAATCTTTAATACAAAAAAATGGCTTGACTGATATCTGGAGATTCTTCCATCCCATTGAGAGAGATTACACTCAGTTCTCCCATGTCCACAAATCTCTGTCCCGAATTGACTTATTTCTTTCTTCCTCGAACACCTTACCAAAAATAGGATCATCAACCATAAAAGAATTGTTACTATCAGACCATGCTCCAGTGATGGTCACGATCCAAGGCCTGGTCCTGGCTTCACCCCGAAAACCTGGCGTGTCCCAGCCTACTAATGCACTGATGATACTTTTCAGTCTTTACTAAAATCATGGTGGTATGAATATGCATCTGACAATGTTTTGCATGTAAATGAGTATGTCCTTTTCTGGGAAGCTGCAAAGGCGGTCCTTAGAAGCAGAATATTGGCCTACGTGACTTTCCTGAAAAAAGCTGACTAAAAGTAGATATGTGGAGGCATGTATGGCAGCTATGGATGCTTATTTGACTAGAGATCAATGGATACAGCACAAGCAATTCTGTGATCATTGGCTACAACAATATGACCTTATTGTTAGGTCACGCAAAGCTCTTCAAATTTGGAAATAAAACGGGCAAATTGTTGGCCAACCTGGCTCGTGGCCAATCATCCACTTCCCATATTATACGTTTAAATGACCCCCAGGGCAACACATACACTGACCCAGACGACATCTGCAACCTATTTAGTAAATTCCCTCTATGCGTCTGAATCGGGTGACATCCCAGCTGGGATGACATTGCTGGATTCCGTCTCTCTACCCTCCTTATCTCTTGAAGATCGGGAAGACCTAAATAGGGACATCACATTAGAAGAACTCACGAATGTCATTGGTACCTCGCTCCAAGGTACCTGGCCCAGATGGCCTAACTACGGAATTTTATAAGCTTCTCTCTGACGAAGTCTCCCCATCCCTTTTATCCCTCTTCAACCATATACTACACACTTAACAATACACTCCCACATTCAACGAAGCCTACATTAGACTACTACCCAAACCTGGCAAAGACCCGCTCCTCCCTGGATCATATCGCCCTATTTCGTTATTAAATCAAGATGCCAAGCTACTGTCTAAAGTTTTAGCAATAGACTAGCTGCCATACTCCCGAAACTTATATCCACTGACCATGTTGGTTTCGTAGCAGGCCGCTCTGCTGTTATTAATGTGCGTAAAATTCTTACTGTGTTAGAGCATATACGACTGGCCAGTCCTTCTCGGTGTCCAAAGGCCCTTTAGACTTTGGACGCAGAGAAGGCTTTTGACAATGTCAACTGGGATTGGTTAAGATTGGTAATGACACGCATGGGTTTCTCAGGCACACTTACAGGCCTGTAAGTTATGATGAAGTCAAAACGGTTAAGGAAGAATCTCCATCTAACTTGCCTAGAGGAGAGAGTCCTGTTGGTCTGTAGATACTGTTTAGTTCCTATGGTCTGTGTAAATTGTGAATGGAATCCTTGTACCTTCTAGCAGATGCCTCCAGTGTTCCAAAGCGGCCCTTATGCCTAGCAGTTCTTTCTCACCAATGGAATAATTCCGTTTGGCGGAAGTTAATGATCGTGAGTAAAAAGCCAAAGGGTGAAGTGGGGGGGAGAGGACCTCTCGTTGGGACAGGACAGCCCCAATGGTTACGTCTGATGCGTCGACCTCCAGGATGTAAGGTAGTTCTTGAACAGGACGTAATATGGGGGCAGAAGAAAATCGCTGTTTGAGCTCCATGAAGGCTGCTTGGGCCTCCAGGGGTCCAAGAGTATTTTGAGTGGATGCTGGTGAGTTGTGACAACGGCTTGACTACTGACGAGAAATGTTTTATACATTTTCGGTAAAAGTTAGCGAATCCCAGGAACCTCTGTAGGGCCTTCCGGGATTGTGGAACAGGCCATTTAATAATGCAGTCGACCTTGGAGTTATCCATTTCGATGCCGTTAGGTGAAATTATGTAACCGAGAAAAGGAATTGTGTGGGATTCGAATGTACGCTTTTCGAGCTTTGCATAAAGGTTGTGAGCTCTGAGCCGAGATAGGACCCACCTAACATGCTTTCGGTGTTCCTGAAGGTTGTTGGAGAAAATTAAAATATCGTCTAGATCAGGGCTCAAAATTTCCACTCTACCCCTCGCAATTGGCGAGTGAAAATTGCGTGGGGGCGAGTGGAAATACTACCGCCGGCAGTATGAGAAAGGAATCTGCCACCCGGTCAGCTCTCCCCCTTCTCTTCTCCTCTGCGGCCGCTCTATAGCTGCAGCGGCTGAAGAGGAGAAGAGACGGGAGACAGTTCAGCTCAGCTGGCTGTCCGTCATCCGCAGTCTTCCTCCGCCCACGTTAGCTGCCATAGGTTGGGAGTAAGACTGCAGAGCTGTGATTGGCTGGATGGCAGGACAGTGCGGGACCTGAAGGGAGGCTTCGCGTCGGACAGGACAGATCGCTGTACCCCTCCCCCCACCCCCCCACACACACACACCAGGAGAAGAAAAGGGCACACCAGCCATGTGCACTGTAAGTCCCTATTTCTGCCTTAAACTGCTGACCTCTGCGCTGTGCGTTCTTGCTGACCGTTGCGCCGTGTGTGTCGGCTGACCGCTGCGCTGTGCGTTCTTGCTGACCGCTGCTCCGTGCGTTCTCGCTGACCTCTGCGCCGTGCGTTCTTGCTGACCGCTGTGCCGTGCGTTCTCGCTGACCGCTGTGCTGTGCGTTCTCGCTGACCGATGCGCCGTGCGTTCTCGCTGACCGATGCACCGTGTGTTCTCTCTGCGTGCTCTCGCTGACCGCTGTGCGCTCTCGCTGCCCGCTGTGCGCTCTTGCTGACCGATGCGCTGTGCGTTCTCGCTGACCGCTGCGCTGTGCTTTCTTGCTGACCGCTGCGCTGTGCGTTCTTGCTGACCGCTGTGCTGTGCGTTCTTGCTGACCGCTGCGCTGTGCGTTCTTGGTGATCGCTGCGCTGTGCGTTATTTCTGCCTTACACCGCTGACCTCTCCACTGTGCGCTATTGCCGACTTATGTACTGTGCATTATTTCTGCCTTACACTGCTGACTTTTGAAATGTGCTTTATTACTGACCTCTGTACTGTGCGTTACATTACTGACCTCTGTACCGCTGACCTCTATACTGTGCGTTACATTACTGACCTCCTTACCGCTGACCTCTGGACTGTGCGTTACATTACTGAACTCTGTGCTGTGCGTCATCCTGCTGACCTCTGTACATTTCTGCAGTGTGGGACCTGAAAGAAGGCTCAACTACGCTGCTGGAGGCTTCACCTTGTTACATGGAGGCAGCATTGATGACCCTCCCCCCAACACCCCCACCAGGAGAGGAAGAGAGCACCTGAATCAGATCAACTGTGCACTGTAAGTCCCTGTTTTTTCTGTGTAAAGGTGCCCATGCACCTGACGATTATTGTACGATAATCGCGAGTGATCCCGCAAAGTACGATAATCGGCAGGTGTATGGGCAGCGTGTGGCCGCATCTACTGTACGGTCGCACGACATTCGTCTTCCAAGCTAGCTGGAAAACCTGCCAAAATCGTACGATTTTCGGCGGGTTCGTGGCATGCTCGGAAGAGGAAAGCAGCAGGGGCCGGTGTGCACGCTCAGCATTGCAATGATCAGCAAGCCACGGCGGGGGGGACTTGCAATGATCACAAGTACAATCTGCCTGTCCAAGATGGGCAGATCGTACAAAATTTTAATTACCTTACAACCATCGCACAATGAAAGTCATAGTTACATAGTATACATAGTATTTGAGGTTGAATAAAGACATTAGTTCATCAAGTCCAACCTATTAGGATCTCATTCTAGAAGTATTGACCTCTGTACTGCTGACCTTAGTACTGTGCATCACACTGCTTGACTCCACGTTGTTACTGATCTCTGTACTCTATGTCACACCACTGACCGGGCGGAGTTAAGTCCGGGGCAGGGTAGGGGTTAGGTGGGGCAACTGGTGGCGAGTAACTTTTAAGGCCTGGCTCAGGACTTGAAATTTTGAGCCCTGGTCTAGATCCTTGGTTCTCAACTGGTGGGTCGTGACCCAAAAGTGGGTCGCGACCCCGTGTTCAGTGGGTCGCCGCGAGCCTTCCTCTTTTCTAGGTGAGAGGCTCCTAAGCCTCCCACTAGCGCAGCAATGTCCGTTCTCGCGCTGAGCAGACATTAAGAATATGAAGCCTGGCACTGATAGGGCAGTCATATGACCTGTGAGGTGGCAGAGAATCTGCGGCCTTACTACTGAAAACATCCAAGAATTTGCTGTATTGAGAGGGAACTGATGAGGCCACAACCTGTAATAAAGGGTTGTGGGGGAAACATGTCTCCAGGCAATACTGGAAATCAAGTTTGACAGCGTTCTGTGACCATAGAATTGTGGGCTGGTGCAATTTCAACCAGGGTAATCCTAGGACTATGGGGAAATTGGGGGATGGAATCATCTCGAAGGTGAGGTACTCAGTATGATTCAGTGGAGTGGTTACGCGAATGGGTTGTGTCTCCCTGGAGATGGGACCTGTGGGTGGAGTGGTACCGTCAATGAAAGTGACCACGAGAGGAGAATCTTTTGCGAGGGTAGGGATTTTATTGCGGTTGACTAGTTTAATATCAATGAAATTTCCGCAAGAGCCTGAATCGACCATGGCTTCAGTTTGGATACGGTTTTGCTCCTACTGTAGGGTTAAAGAAACAAAGATGTAGTTATTTGGGGAAGGATTTGGAGGAAACATCTTGCAGAGGTGTGAGTTCTTACCTTCGGTCTTCCTTCTGACCAAGGGGCATGACTCCACTGTATGTTCTGGAGCAGCGCAGTACATACACAGGTTTTTCTGGTGCCTGCGGAGCCTCTCACCCTGGGATAGGGGTCCTCTAACCGTACCGACCTCCATGGCCTCTTCTACCTGTATAGGAGTGGACTTGTGGGGTGGTGTTGGTTGACCAGAGGTTCTTTCCCCACGTCTCTCTCACGGAGGCGGCGGTCGATGTCAATCGATCTGTGCATGAGTGTCTCTAAGGTGGCTGGAAGTTCGATACGAGCAAGCTCGTCTTTAAGCGATTCAGAAAGACCTAACCTTAAATGGTTCCTGAGGCCTATATCGTTCCACTCTGTGTCACGGGCCCATCTCTTAAACTGAGCAATATAGTCCTCCACTGGCCGGGAACCTTGTTTGAGGCTGCGTAGGGTGGCTTCTGCTGTGAGCTGTTTGCTTGTGTCTTCATATAGAAGAGACATGGCATGCAAAAAGTCAGGCAGAGACTCAAGGATTGGATCGTCATTTTCGAGGTAAGTATCAGCCCAGGCACGTGGTTCTCCACGCAGATAGGAAATTAAGGATCTGACTTTTAAGGCATCAGTGGAGTAGGTGCGAGGTTTGAGGTCAAACATAAGCTGGCAGGAACTAATGAACTCCCGGAAATGTTTCCTATTCCCTGAGAATACCTCAGGGGATGATACCTTGGGTTCCGGGCCTTCTCTGGGGTCTGGGTGGTTGTTCACATGTCCCACCATGTAATTCCGTAATCTTTGGTTCTCCTCCTGTAATTCGGTCACCCTAGTGGTCAGGGTATCCATACGTTGTGTGAGGTTTACGACATGGGCTGCGAGTTCCGCTGGATCCATCTCTAAGGGTTTTCTTGTTATGTCAGGGGGCCGGGTATGCTGGATCTCAGCTGCGGAAGTTGGAAGGTTTGTTTTTAGGAGAAGGTGGTTCAGTGGGCGGTTCCCCGTTACACTCAGTGCGGCGGGGATACCGTGCGCATCATATGCCACCTGACCCTGTCCTATTAACACACTTCTATAGGGTTGAGCTCCAGAACAGGGTCTCTATTATTTAGAATGAGGGGGAAGGTTGACTAAGTGGTACCTATTGAACAAGTACTGAATTATATCCCAATTACAAATATGATTATTTGTGAGCATCAGCTCATGGTGGAGTGCCCCTTAATAACTAACTTAATGCTACCTGTATAACAGACGGTGGTTTGATAGGCTCACAGTAATAAGTATGCACACTGAGTTAATATCACATGTGGTCTAACTGGTCTATATAGCAAAAGGAGAGCAGTATATAGCGTTCATATAGGTTCCAATACAGTTCAGAGATAATGCCACAGAGACACAACACGCATAGATCACAGGTGTGCAGATGCCAAGCAGCTGAAGCAAAGTTATGTCAGTCTTATCAGACCCAGGTACTTGCGCTTAGATGTGGTTTAGACTGGAGGGGAATTGGAAGGCTCAGACCTCTGATCCGGGTCAATGGCTGTGTCAGCGGCGTAGCACTCTCCAGACAGCAGGGTGTCTGAGAGTGTAGGTTCAGGGCAGAGCTAGCGGGTTCACTGTTCGTTACTCGACGCTCCACAACAAGAGAACGCCGAGTGAACGAGCTGCGGTTTTACGAGCGGGACCGCGCCCCATGGGAGGAGCTGGGAGTGACGTCAGCACTGAGACGGCGTGCTGGGGGACCGAGGGAACGCGCCGGGCGAATCCATGACACTGACCATAATTTCAGTTCAGAAGAAACATCCGTACTTAGAAAAGGCCTCAATTTTGCACCAGATAGCAAACCCAACTCTTTCACATTATTTAAAGATCTTAGCAAATTCATCCATGGACTCACTCTACAACGGCATTATTCGGCTACCAAAGCCCCTCTCCCCATTGATAACCCCTTAGGTTCAACATCAATAGATGATACATTATTGATGACCAAGATAGTGACACTCTGGATATCTTATACGAACTAGCAAATACCAATGCCACTTCCCATCTTGACATTGAGTCTATCTTAAATCCAGAGATCATTCACACTTCCCTCAAACCTAAATCAACCTTTTACCCAGTTCATTCAAAAGGCCCATTCATTTTAACATGTAGTTTACTCAGAATTTCTCGATGTATGCTCCAAAGCAAAACGCATTACCAATTTAACCCCTGGTGAACAGAAAGCCTTTAAAGAATTGATTTCCAATAAAGACATCATAATCAAACAGGCTGATAAAGGTGGCGGTATCGTCATTCAGAAGCGCTGTGACTACACCAAAGAGGCAAGCAGGCTTCTCTCTGATCCCGCCACATATAGACACCTCCCACAAGACCCACTAGAGGATTTCAAAAAAGAGCTTGACACCCTTATCAAACCGGCATTTACTGAAGGCATCACCCCCAAAAAAGAAAAATCATTTCTGCAACCAAAATTTCCCAACAAACCTTATTTCTATCATCTGCCAAAAATACACAAAGACAGCACCAACCCCCCTAGACAATTATAGCTAGCACCAACAGCCTCACTAGTGGGCTGTCAATTTTACATTGACCAATTCCTCCAGCCAATCGTCACAGCCCTTCCCTCCTATATAAAAAATTCCGGCCACCTCATCCAGATTCTATCCACTTACGAGTGGCATTCTACATATTGCTGGCTATCCCTAAATGTGTGTTCACTGTACACCTCTATCCCCCACTCTGTTGGTTTAAATGCCCTTCTGTTTTTTCTTCTAAACTCATCCCTCAACTATACTCAAGCACAGTTCATTATGAACTGCACGGAGTTTACATTGAACCACAACTATTTTTCCTTCTTAGATAAATTCTATCTGCAGATCAAAGGGACTGCTATGGGAACCAACTACACCCCGAGTTACGCTAATCTAACTATGGGGTATTGGGAAGAATTCAACGTCTGGAAGAATAACCCACACGCCAGTAAGATAGCTTATTATGAGAGATATATAGACGACATTGTCATCATCTGGGGCGGCTCCCCCAGACACAGTTACAGAATTCGTATCCCATTGCAACAAGAACAACTTAGGCCTCTCCTTTACCCGTGTCATCAGCCCCACCGAGTTGGTCTTCCTCGATTTAGAACTTACAACCATCGAGAACAACATTATTACTAGAAACCACGTTAAGCCTTCTGGAGACAACTCTTACCTCCATTACCACAGCTGCCACCACCCAAGGTGGAAAAACAACATACCAAGGAGTCAGTTCTGCTGATTGAAAATAAATTGCACTATGAATTCTGACTACACCACCTCGAGCCGCTTACTCTCAAAAAAAATTTCTGAAAAATCCTATCCCACAGACCTCATCACGGAGGATTATACACAGTACCTCACATTGGATAAACCCAATAATGCCAAGAAAGACCGACTTCAAAGTAAAAAAAACAGCACCAGGTTCATCACCACTTTTAACAATAAATATAAAGCTATCCAGAGAGTGATCTACAATAATTGGCATATCCTCTTGAAGGACCCTAAATTAGGCCCACTGCTGCCTCCCAAACCATCTATTAACTTTAGAAAAAACAAAAACATCAAGAATCTTGTAGCGCCCAGCAAACTACTAAAACAACCCACAGCACCCCAAAACAATTTTCTGTTTGACAACAGAGCTGGTGTCTTCAGGTGCAAAAAAACTAAATGTTTAACGTACCAGTTCATCCACCATGGACAGAGTGAATTCAATGATCATTTACACAACATTTACAAGATAAACCAATGAATCACCTGTGCCCACGATCATGTGGTATACGGACTCACATGCCCATGTGGTTTGATCTATGTCGGACGCACTATGCGCCCTCTGCGGAAAAGAATCAGCGAGCACAGACGCCTCATTGAGAAGGGTGACACAGTGGTAAACCGACATTTCACTATGAAACATTATAAAAATAGGAGCATTGCACGTCTACGCTATTGAACACATATCGACCAAACTAACACCATTCAAAAGGTTTCGCCTGTTGTGCAAGAGGGAAATCTTTTGGCTCTACAAATGAAATACATTAGTACCCACCGGTCTAAATGAGGAGATCGAAATACATACTATTCTATAAGCAGTATTCCTCTCCAGTTACATTAATTGACTCCCAATATGTTCTTGTGGTGTCATGTGCATTTATATACACATATGTAAACGCACACATACACACTATATATGTGTGTATGTGTGCGTTTACATATGTGTGTATGTATGCACATGTTTATGGCAATGTCAAAATCATAGTTCTGTGATAATATTATTTTATTGGTAATCTTATCTATACAATTACTATTAATGACTTATTTGAGTGCAAGAAATAATTGTAGGGCCATCAATCACTGATAACACTAAATTTATGAGCGGTAAAAGGTTTTAAAGAGTCGCCTATGGACAATTTTAGACATAGTAGTTTTTCGCGATTTTGCGGACGTACACAATTTTAAAGCTTGACATGTTTGGTGTCTATTTACCCAACATGACCCAGTATTTTATATTTTACCAAAAATGTGGGTGCTGATAAATGTTTCATAACATAAAGTAGGGAAACAGGTTGTTTTTTTTAAATGTAATTTATTTATATTATAAATATTTATATTATATAGTAAAAAATAAATGTGGTGATTAAATACCACCAAAAGAAAGCTCTATCTGTCCCTAAAAAATGGTATAAAATTAATTTCAGTACAGCGTTGCATGACAATGTGTCAAAGTAGTAGGCATTTGCAAGCTTCTTTCTCAATTTCCAAGAAAAAAGTAAACAATACTTACAGCAGACCCCTTTCTTGCCCTCTCACTTAGGGCTGGTGACAACACTCAGCCCTCCTGTGGGATCCCTGAGGATCCTAAACCTTGCAAGAGTGCACTCCTGCACAGTGCATACGATTTGGGGGTCCTCAGCTTTCCTAGGATCCCAGTGGGAAGTTTAGTGAATCACTGGTGCCTGGAAGTGTAGGCCAGAAGCTGGAGTCTACTGTGAGTATCTTTTTTTCTTTTTACCTTTTCTCTTATTCTTTTTTTATGGTTTAAAGTGTATTTCCACTTGTGCAGTCAAATGTGAGAAATCCCCTCTGTATGTTTGTTAGGTGTTTCCATTCCCACAGCATGATGAAAAATATATATGTTTTATGTTTCTTACCTTTTTTAGATATTTTGTTCCAGCAGCCAAAGTAGCCGAATCCAAGTTTTTCTGAGCAACTTCAGTCATCTGTCCTTATAGAAAGACTTAGGACTGAAAATTGTGGATTGTTTTTCTCTCTTAAAAATCAAGCAGAAGCCAGGCTTTTAATCTTTAACCCTTTGTTAGGGCAGTTACATAGTTAGTCAGGTTGTCCATCGAGTTCAACATATAGAGATATGGAAAAAAAAAACAAAAGCCTAAACAGAATGGTATGCCCACAAATACCCACTGTTGATCCAGAGGAAGGCAAAAAAAACCCTATAAAGCATGGTTCAATTTGCTCCAACAGGGGAAACAATTCCTTCCTGATCTCAAAAAGCAATCGGATATTCCCTGAATCAACAATCTCTGATGCTTAATATACCTATAAGAACTCAGTATCCTGTAATATTCTGTGCATTTAGGAATACATCCAGATTTTTTTTAAACAATTAACTGAACTAGCTAGAACTAGCTCCCAGGGGAGTCTATTCCACATTTTCACAGCTCTAACTGTGAAGAATCCTTTCCGTATGCAAAGGTTAAACCTCTTTTCCTCCAGACGCAAAGAGTGCCCCCTTGTCCTTTGCAGTGACCTTAAAGTGAATAATTTGGCACCAAGCTCACTATAGACCATGTATGTATTTATACATGGTGATCATGTCCCCCCTTAATCGCCTCTTCTCCAGAGAGAACATATTCAGTGCAGCTAATCTTTCCTCATAGCTGAGCTCCTCCATGCCTCTTATGAGTTTAGTCACCCTTCGCTGCACTTTTTCCAGTTTCACCACATCCTTTTTGTGAACTGGTGCCCAAAACTGAACTGCATATTCCAGATGAGGTCTTACTAATGCTTTGTACAGGGGCAGGATTACATATCAATCTCTGGAGTCTCTACCTCTTTTAATACAAGAAAGTATTTTACTTGCTTTATAAACTGCTGCTTGACATTGCATGCTATTATTGGGTCTATGGTCTAACAGTACACCCAGATATTTCTTCATCATTGACTACCCCAAACATACTCCCCCTAGAGTGTTTGATGCATGCATGTTTTTAGTACCCAAGTGCATAACTTTACATTTATCAACATTAAACCTCATTTGCAAAATAGATGACCAATCACACAGTGCATTCAGATCTGCTTGTAGGTTGGAGACATCCTGTAAGGACTGTATTCCACTACATAACTTGGTGTCATCTGCAAACACAGAAATAGTACTTTTAACCCCCAACTCTATGTCATTTATAAGTAGATTAAACAATAAGGGACCCAGCACTGAGCCTTGGGGGACACCACTAACAACCTCAGACCATTCAGAGTATGAATCATTGATCCCCACTCTCTGAATACTGCCTTTAAAGGAGAACTATGGGTTTAGAGTTTTTCCCCATAGTTCTCCTTAGGGTAAGTGGAGGAAACAAACTAGCGTCCTCCCGTCACCCTAAGCTCAGTATACCGCGAGCTACAGCAAACACAGAGTGACAGCTGGCTTTGCCTATCTAGAGGCAGAGCCAGTTGTACGCGCCCCCTCCCCCGTCCGTTCCGCCAGTCAGCGCTTTAGGATCGGAGCGTGGAGAATCCAGTCCCTCCCCTGTCACGACAGAGAGCCGTGACAGGATCGAGAAGTGAGCGATGAAAAACACTCACCTCATAGTTCTGCTTTAAGCCAGTTGTCTATCCAATTACAGATTGAATACTCTACCTACTGACCTTAACTTATACATCAGCAGCATGTGGGGAACTGCTGACTATTGCTTATATTATTTTCAAGCAAAAACAATTGTATTTGATCCTTGATCAAACTTTCAAGTATCTTCCCAACTGTTGAAGTTAAACTTACAGGTCTGTAATTACTTGCTAAAGACTTTGATCCCTTTTTAAAGATAGGCACCACATTGGCTGTACGCCAATCCATCGGTACCAAGCCAGTCATTAGAGAGTCTCTAAAAATTAGATACAATGGCTTTGAAATTACACAGCTCGATTCTTTGAGGACACGTGGGTTTAAGCCATCTGCTCCACGTGCTTTGTTCACCTTAATTTTGTATAACTGTTTCTGGACAATATCAATAGTCAGCCATTGTGGTTCAGTAGAAGCTATGGCACTGCTATCCCCATTATGGACTAGAGTTACATCCTGTTCCTTAGTGTGCACAGAGCTGAAGAAAGTATTTAATATATTTACCTTCTCTTTGTCCCCAGTTACCAACTCTGAGTTATCTTTTCATGGGCCTACATGCTCAGACCTGATTTTTTTTTATGTGTTCAAATATTTTTTATTAGTGTTCAAATATACTTTACAAGTATAATGGAATGAGCCAGCACTGTACAAGTCGGGTTAAACCCCTTGCAACCCCTCCTAACACTACAAATAAGCAGAAGCAAGTAGAAATGTTAACACAAGGACAAGAAATCCTAAACCAAGTAAAAACAATTTAAACTGCAAGAAGCATTTTTTAACATATTTATTGTGAATGGGAACATATAGCAAGTATAAAATAGATGTATAACATTTAATTTGCACACATTTGTGTGCCACGTTTGCCACGTGCCCCCATTGATTTTAATGGGTTTATAGTAGGGCTGGTAATGATTAAAATTTTCGTGTTCGATTAATCAAATTTTTTTTTAATCGATTAATTATAACGCACATACAGATCCAACTACATTGGCCTATACACATACAGCACAGCAATGAAGTAATAAAATGAACTAGGATCCAGCACGTTATTAATCTCACGTGCCCCACTCAATATGGCCGCCGCTTAAGTGGGGCAACTCAGAATAATAACGTGCTGGATTAGTGAACTAACAGCACAATACTTTTGTTTTCATTAAATAACCTAAACTGCCAAATGTTACAATACATTGCATTTCTTATATATATGGATATATATGGAAATATGAAATATGTAAGTGTTCTATAAAGTATTATTGCAAGCAGTGCAATACGCATATACAGCACTATGCAATCGAGATTTTACACAATGTCTAGACAAAAGACTTGAGGGATATCAAGGGGTTAAGAGTCTGGTTCCCAATGGGGGAGGTGCATCCAGATAATCAAAGCAAAGTCATTTTCAGCTTAGCAGTTGATGGGTCATTTATTACATCTTTAGATAGTAATGGTTTTAATCTCAAAGCGATCACAATCTGTAAAGCCCCCACCAACTCCCTCCTCATTGTGTTCCCCGAGAGCCAGATGTGCCTTTTCTGCCTGGTCATTGATGTGTTTGTTGATGATCCTCTGTGTAATCTTTTGTATGTGTATGTGTATAGGCCAATAGGCCTTGGCTGGCGCTCGTGCGTCGGCTAACGAAGGGAAGGGGGGAGGAGTCCGGTGACGTCACTGGATCTCCGATGAAACTCACGGAAGACCCGGAAGCCGGCGGAGAGGTGAGTACCGATCAAAAAAAAATTAATCGATCAAAAAAATTAACGATTAATCGAGGAATTAATTGTTAATTTCCGCACCACTAGTTTATAGATGCGCTGCAAAAAAAGCTAATTCAGCATTTTCTGCATTTGGTGTTTTTTGAACGTGGAGCAAAAACACACATCTTGCTGGCCGTGTTTAGGGTGCCATTAAGAATAAATGAGCATGGACGTTTACGTGAACGCACTGGAAACGCACACGTTTTTACGCACACTTTGCCGCGAATGCACAGGTGTGAACCAGGCATAAAACAGAGTATCAGGGCAAGCTAATTCTGCAGGAAGCTAAAACCTTTACACATCAAGGAGCAGCATCTATTGCAACTGATTCAATCAGCATTTGAAATAGCCTAAAGACATTATGACTTTAATATCACTTTAATCAATTTTACAGCAAGGTTTGCTTATGTATTTATCTATCCAAAAGAGTCTCACGTATCATAATGTTATCAGGTTGGAGCCTGATAAATGTGTGTTTGCTGCATGTTGTTTTTTTGAATTGTATATTTCATTCATTTTTTTTGACTCATTTTTATTTTCCTTTTTTTCCAGCAGTCTAGAAGATCACGTTGCCTGAGACATCTTCCTAACAATCAATGCTCCCATGTCAATGATACATTTCAATTCAATGGACATTCAAGGAAAGGAAGAAAGGGGTTGTTAGTTTAGCTTGGGCAAATGCATAAAAATAATTTCTGGTCTCATGTCACGTTGTGCCATTCTGGGCTTTCTTATTCCATCCTCCTTTAGAGGGCTATTGTGAGGACAGGAATGTAAAAATCATTTTACCTTATTTCTCTCCCCCTCCATCCTTCCCTTACAACATTTCCCTCCCTTGTTTCCTTATCCCTAGCCACAGTTCTTTTTATTTGCCTTTTTCAAATAGAACTGCATATTTTTGTAAACATTACTTTGTACCTACTTTTAACCAGTTATCTCTATTTACTTTATTATTTCAACTGTCATATGATACATTATCAGAATCATTTTGTGTCTCTTCAGTCACCATGACATTGATTTTCCAATAGCACTTCTAATTAATCCCAAACATTTGCCTGTCCAGCATTCTGTCTGTTTTATTCCTTTACCCACACTCTCCATGTGGTCCCTGCTTTACCTGTATTCCCTCCTCTCCCTTCCCCTCCGTTCCTTTTCCCTTCAGTTCTATGGAATACCAGGTCAATGGGTCCGTTACTCTCGCCCAACTGTAGCTAGTGGTAATGGGGGGTGGGGAGAAGACCTCGCTTTCAGAATTAGAACAAATGCCAGCCGTGGCCTCCTCCTTTATCAAGATGATGAAGGTGACTGTGACTTTCTTGAGTTAGCTTTGGATGGTGGACGCCCACGCCTGAGGTTCTCCATTTCTTGTTCAGAGCCTGCTGTTGTACGTCTGCCTCGGGTGGTATCAGATGGTCTTTGGCATGGCATAGTAATTGGCGGCAATGGCCGTGAGGGTTGGCTGACTGTAGATGGAGAAAGAGGAGTAGCTGAAGTTCGGTCAAAGCGCAGAGAAATGACACTCCGCAGTGACCTTTTTGTGGGTGGTCTTCCATCTGATCTACGTTTATCAGCCCTTACTTTGGGTGGAGCAAAATATGAACCACCTTTTCTAGGTGAATTGGAAGGGCTAAGATTGGGTGGTAGGTCAGGACAGGTACTAGCCAGTCAGGGGGTAGGAGGAACAGAAGAGGAGGAAGACAGGGAGGTAGACCGAGAAAGACCCAATTCATGTGGAGGAGCAAACCCATGTCTCAATGGAGGAAAATGCAGAGCTGAGGTGGAAGGAGACATATGGTGTGACTGTCGGGACACTGGGTACCATGGAGAAAATTGCTCTGAAGGTTAGTAATATGGTTTTATCTGTTATCTACTTTATTCCTTTTCAACCAAAATGTTTACTTATTGTGCTGAAACAATGATATTTACAATCATGAAGAAACTTTTTTGATTATTGCCTTTTGATTATCCATGCTTTCATTTCAGTCATGCTTTCTCAATTGAAATATCTTTATCTGCCCTCAATCCCCAGAATAAATCAGATTAAAGAGCAATAAATTATTCAGACTATGACGTGAACTAAGATTACCATATTTTCAAAATGAAATCCGGAAACACCCTACTGACCACACCCGCTTTTAACCATGGCCACAAAATCACACCCTTCTTTATAGCATGCCCTAAAACAATGCCCTTGGTACCTGCCTTGGGCAGCAAAATAATGCTATGTGCTACGTGCACCATGGTGAATTTTGGATGCAGCCAAATTGTGGTAAAAGTGGGAGTGGCTGAAAGGGTATGGCTAAATAAAACCTGAGCCTTGTTTGCTTTGGGTGAAGAGTGTCTAACGCAAAGAGCGCAGATGTCAGGAGTACATAACACAAGGAGTCAGGAGTACACAACACATGGTGTGCAGGGGTCAGAAGTGCATAAAACATTGAGTATAGGGGTAAGATGTGCATAATACAGAGTGCAGGGGTCAGGAGTGTGTAGTGCAGCATGTGTACACAGTGTACACAGTGTACACAGTAGAACCAAAAATAACTTCAATAACCTCACCATTCATTCCAATACAAATCCACCCCTCCTTACATCAGAGTCCCCCCTTACATCAGCGTCCCCCTTACTGTACATTAGAGTGGCCTTTGAAATCAGTGCCTCCCTTACATCAGAGTCTTCATAGTTGTCCCTTACATCAGTGTCCCCACTTACATCAGCACCCCCCTTACATTAGTGTCCCCCCTTACATCAGAGTCCCCCCTTTAATCAGAGTCCCCATAGTTGTCCCTTATATCAGAGTCCCTCTTTACGTCAGTGTCTCTGGAACTTTAATGTAAGGCAGGACTCTGGGGACTCTTATGTAAAGAGTAAAGAGGGACACTGGGAATTCAGTTCCCAGAGTCCCCCCTTACATCCGTGTCCACAGAGTTCCACCCTACTTGAGAGTCCATGCAATCCTCAGGGAGGCAGAAGCTGGGTGGTGGAGGGATAGAGGAGTCAGTGCACTGACTGAAGGAGGCAGAGCACTGAAAGTTCCATCCTCCTTCTTTCTCTGATTGGGAAGAGCAGGTCATTGATTGGATGCTAGAATGTCAGGCTCTCTCAGCAACCAACCACCAGTGGCATCATTCAACCTGCTGTCATTATTCAACCCTCTGCCTCTGATGGTTTGTTGCTAGACTTCCAGGTGGTCCTAGCAACCAATTACCAGTAGCGAGGGATGGAATGATGGCAGTTGCAGTCAGCAGTCTCTGATGACTCTGTGAGTTGGTGAACTTTTGCTGACCCATGGAGCAGTGTCCCCCTTCATGTGCTTCACCCTTGATATGCCACTGCCACTGCTGTCGGGTATGGTTCTGTGGATTCCTTAAAACAGTGACTGTCCCCAGGAAACGGCATGGATGGTAACTATTAGGTAATGATGTCCTTTTGCTTTGCATAAGACTGCCAATGTAGCATGTTTTTACATAGTGGAGTCTGTATGGGGAGGTATTTAGACAGCTTATAGGAAAAGGGGGTCACATGGAGAGTAGATATTTGATGTTGGTTTTGCACTGAATGTACAAGTGACACAAGAAGCTGCAGATATGCATAATGAATAATGGTATCAACTATGTTAATTATAAGACTGGCTGAATATTTCGGCAGATAAATCAGTTCACATGCATGAATTTCAGCTGTGGTTTTAGCTGGTTTAGCCGGGGTTTTGCTTGGAGAGATCTAAAGTGGGTTAATGTGACATAACTTTATGTCTGTTACTGAAAAAGGTAATTTTACACATTTATAAAGATTCAAGGGGTTATTCACTAAAGAGCCATTCGGCTAATCCTTCAGCTCGCTTTGGCTGCTGTACGCGCTATTCTCAATAGTGCGTACATCAGCCGAAAGCAGCCAAAATACACAGCCAAGCCGAACGCACATGCTTTGGATCGGCAAAGCTGAACAAACAGCCAGAGTAGGGAGAATGGTGGACCTAATCCCCACTAGTTGTTAAAAAGTTGGATAAAAAAAATTGCGTGCAGTTCCCCTCCCAATTTAGGTTTGGTAGGATTGTTAGGAGGGACCCCTGATGTAAAAAATAAAATGTGTGAGTTTCCCTTACAAATTCATACCAGGCCCTTTAGATCTGGTAGGAATTTTAAGTGGGACCCCAAAGCCCTAAAATTCCATACTATTTTATCCCTTAATCTGAGCAGTGGCCTGGCAGGGCAGGAAATGGGGGAATGAGCGCGCGGCCCTCACTACCCTGCACCATACCAGGCAACATGGCCTCAACATTGGGAGGGTGCTTTTTTGAACAAAAAACTAAAGTTATTTTTGACAAGTCCTTTATTTAAAAAAAATAAAAGTCTCCAACGATGCAATCTACTGGTCAATCATGTTGTCCAGTGATGTAGATCCTCATCAATCATGCTGAATGAAGCCCCCCTACTAGCCAAAATAAAAAAAGGCCCGCTATCCCGTCCACTACTGCCGAACTCCCGCCGTAAAATGACAGGTTCCAATTCGCTCTGCCCATTTGTTTTCATGCCATGACAGCTCACTGTCTTTAAATGGCATGAAAACAAATGGGTGGCACAAGTCCTCTGACGTCAGATAAGCCCCTCTGCCCGCAGAACCCCATAACCTCTGGGCCAGGCATGAGGACAAGGTGCTTTTCCAGGGGGTCCCTCCCTGGAAAAGCACCCTCCCATTGTCAAGGGCATGAGGCATGGTATGGTGCTCTGCGAGGCCACTGCTCAGATTAAGGGTCTGGTTTTTATTTTAGGGGGGACCCCACGGTTTGTTTGTTTCCCGGTTTGAGTCCCCTTAAAATTCCTACCAGACCCAAAGGGTCTGGTATGATTTGGGAATTTTTTTACAGTAACAGTTTCCATTCTGATCGCTACCGAAAGGAGGTGAACCGGGCTGAATGCAGCTGATGTACGGCTCAAAATAGCCCTACAGGGGTGCAGTGAATAGCCGAAGAGGCTTCCGCTCACTTTACTCCGGCTCTGTTATTTATTCGGCTGCCTTCACCAGCTTAGTGGATAACCCCCTCAATGATGCTTTTGTGGTTAGCAATGTAGTCTTCAATAATCTTGATAATTCTGGTTTCAGTTTGATGTTTTGTGTTTTGTGTGTACCAACTTTGGTTCTTTCATTTCAGTTTCAAATATATCCTGGTAGGTTTATTACAATTATCTCCTGCAGAAAATCTGAAACCAAATACGTATTCTTGCAACATTAAAATAGAGTGGGAAACTATATTTGACCATAGTTGCCAACATTTTATAATAATTTGCAGGAACGCAATCTGTGCATCAAGGTTTACTGTGCTGATATAATCTTGGAAGACCATGGAGCATTATACACCAAATTAGGCCACTATTATTCTAGTATTAAGTTTGAATATAAATACTTTTTATGTCCACATGCTGATCTTATTATATATATAGATCTATAGATCTATATATAGATCTATAGATCTATATATAGATCTATATCTATATATATATATACACACACACACACATACATACATACATAAATACATACA
>NW_017307781.1:315198-343242 GCF_000935625.1 Nanorana parkeri
TATATATATATATATATAGATATATAGACTGGAGTACATTTGCAAATTATTACAAATAAATATGTCATGAAGATAAAGAGGGATTTTATGGCAAAATTGAAAACCAGGAATGACATTCCCACATACATTTTTCAAAATTTAGAACTTTCCCTGGAAAATATGTTTGACAGCTAAGCAGAAATTGTGTTTTTGGATAGATTTGCACCTAACAGCAAGGGCATTCTTACAGTATTAAGAAACCTGAGGCACCCCTGTGACAGGGTTGTCAAAGTATCTATTAAATATATGATCATTGCTCCTATCTGTTATGTCTGCTGATAGGAGCAAGGTGCCTCTGTCTCTAAATTATGCACTGTGTATGCACAGTTTGACTGGTACATCTTGCTTAGTGTTGTGGTGACTTTTTGTGTTGGCTCCACTACAGTAGGGTGAAACAAAGAGGGAACAAAAAGTGCAGAAGAGGCAGCAGACTCCAGCAAAGTGGGGTCATCAGGAGATCAGGCAGGGGAAGATGCAAGGAGGACACAATTCAGAGTGAGTGACCCCCAAAACACTGTAGCAGTCAGAATCAATTAAATGGTCTGGCAGAGAGGCAGTGACTAAGCATGTGGAAAGCATGGTGAAGAGGTTTTAAGTCCCTTACTGCAGTCAGAAAAGGACAGAGGGAAACTAGTCAAGTTAACAGCAACTCCTCACCAACTGGCCTGCTGCTGCTACTTCCTGCCTGAGAATCCAAGTATTAGAAGTACTTTGAATAACACCTGCTGCTACTCTCTGTGACAGCTGGTTTTGGCCTTGTATTTTTAACTTTAGAATTGACAAGTTTACACACAGTCACCAAAATCCAGAAGTTGACAGAGAGAGTTATAGTCACTGACTCTGAATATGTAATAAATGAATACCATGCCCTTGCCTACTTACCAGAGTGAGAGGAAGCATGGTACCACAGTACCCTATTTCCCCAATAATCTAGTCTAATTCAACCACATTTATGAACATGAATACTGAGCCTTTGCACTTTACAGTCATCACAAGTAAAAGAGCTGACACTCTATTTGGGTATAAGGGACAGAGGGTAGAAGAGCTTGCAATTTATTACGCCATATCTTGGCATGCCTTGGTAGATTGTAAGCTATTTTACTTTCTGTTTCTTAATGCAAAACTTTACCCCAAAAGCAACTTTACATTATAAGTGAAATCTTATACTCTCACTGAATTGTGAGGGAGTAGTTTATTTAAAAGTTGCATAACGTTTGTTTGTAATTTTCAACACATTATGTGTACTTCACATTCAACACTCAGTTCTACTTCGCAGCACTGGTTAGAATACAGAATGTAGAGCTCCTGATGCTGGGGTGATGTAGCCGTCAATCCATCTGCATTAGGCTAAAGTACCATAATATTTCATGGCAGGCTCTGTACAAATCCCTGTATTTCATTCAGCGTGTTATGCATGTTCGGGATTTTCAAGTGGTAGGTGGTCCTAGAGTCTGGAAGAGAACAGCAGCAAGCGTTCTGATGTGGCGCTTGTGTCTCTGTACAAACTGCTTAAATAGCTCTGCAGCATGTAGTTTAATTTTTTTTGTAATGTTTATATACAAATTCCTTGTTACGGTTTTACTTTAAGTGAGTGATACAGATAGTGTAAGAGCTTATAATGTTTTACAGTATAAAAGAGGATTAAAGTGGGAGAGTTTTCAGTCTATTAAACCCCGAAGTTGCCGCTGGATATTAATTAGGTTCTCCTACCTGTTTTGCCAGCCACCAGCCCTTATCCTTAGCTCCAGCAACACCGACCCTTTAGTATAGAACAGGCTCGAGTTGTAGGGTCTTTTTAGTATTTATTGCTCAGTAATAACTAGGAGAGAGGTTGCAGGATAACCGAGGAACAAAAATAGAGGACAGTGTTTTCACCGTTAGCAACAGTAGTAACAGGTAGCAAAAGGTCATATGAGAGCGACCAATGATATTTTGTAGCACCAGAGAACAGCCAGGAACAGTCCAAGACTCTAAAGGAGAACAGTCACAGGACTTACAGTGCACCACCTGGCTTCTCTTTCATATGATATCTGCATGGAGGTCGAGGAATCACTTACAGGGTCCAGATGGCAGCTCCTCTGTGATACTCCTCAATAAGTAGAACCTCCCTTCAGCCCATGTTCCATCAGGATTCCTCTAAGTAGCATCTTAGGGGTCTGGGTCCCCAGCACCTGCCACATGCTGAGGCCTAGGCCAGAAATCTTAACAGAGCATTTTAAGGCTCCGAAGTTAAAATGCTGTAGGCAAAATACCCATGCTCAATGGTGGTTGAACCCACACACAGAATGTCCCGGCCAATAACTGTTTCTCCACATTCCAGTTAGTAGGCTTAAATCACTAAGCTATGAGCTGTTATTTGTCCTTGTGATATTTTTTTTAAGGCATGTGACTGTTATTTGCAGCTCCCATTGTCCTTCTGGGATGGCAATAATTGATCACTGTAGCTTAATCAAATCGCTGCGCAAACTGTTGGCGCTATATAAATCTTGTATAATAATAATTCATTTAAGCCTATTGTATGTTTCTACACATATTTTATATACTCTAACGGAAGGGATTTACTACACACTACTGAAAATAATCTTTCTACCATGATTTGGGCCTTCAACTGGTGGACTAATAGGCCCACAAATGTTGAGTGCTGCAATCAATAAACTAATTTTTTATACACGGTGCTCAAATTTTCAAACATGTACTTGCCAAATCAGTTAGAAAATGATCTACTCCAGTCAGTTGCCAAAACAGGTAGAGACTGTTCACTTAGCAAAGTAAATGTTCACTGAGCTTAATAAATACGGTAAAGCTGCTTTAACTTAATTCCATCAAGTATGTGCTCCAAAAAATAATTTTTTAAAATTTCCTCACATATGCTTGGGTATTCAAAGTGAGCATTCAATTTTTAATTGATCACCCTTGATTTAATTGATCACCCTTGATCACTAAACCTTTAGTAAATATACCCCAGTATACAATGTGCCAAATCAAATGTTGTTCACTAGGGATGGTCTCGATGTTCTAGTCGAGCAACCGTTCGACTTGAACATCGGCAGTTAATGTGTTCGGCGAACACACGAACTATCAGGGTGCTCGGTGGGCTGTTTGCCCGCCGAGGGCCCCACAAGGCACTGCGCACCGCACAGTGCCTTGTGAAGCCCTAATTGAGTAAAGCAATGCACCGAACCACAGCTCAGCTGCAAGACTTTACCCAATCACAGCACAGTGCACTGTGAGAGCCATAATTGGGCAAAGTAATGATAAATTTGCCGAATCATGGCTCACACAGCTAAGTCCTGTCAGGTGCCAGACAAATGTAAACAGTTGGGCGGACATAGCTAGCTGTCACCGCTAGCTCCGCCCAATTGTTTATATTTTGCCGGCATCTGTCAGAATGCCAATTTCCTGTGGGAGTGGCGAGCGGACGTGTCAGCAGGCATCAGGAGTTTAAAAAAAAATATTTCTATTTTTTTTTTTATTTCGTCTCATCGTCATCGTGGACAACGCTGGACGCTGTGATTGACCCTAGGAATACATCATAGATCCATTTAAAAAACAACAAAAGCCATTGTTGTGTGTTTATTTCAATTGAAGGATTTTTCTCTAAAAGTCTGGACTTTTAATTTAAATTTATTTTAACCTTTTAGTAAATGGGTAAGTGTAGACGTACAAGGTACAAGGGGGGCCGCATCTGGCTGCCCCTGATGTGAATAAGCCACCCCCACAACCAATGCCCTAGGGCTTGTGTGGAAGAGACCCTTGTCCCCATTGGCACGGGGACAAGGTGCTTTTCCATGGGCGACCATGGAAATGCACCCTCCCAGGGCTGAGGGCATGTGGCCTGGTATGGCAGGGAGGGCGCTTACTCCTCCCTTTCCTGCCCTGCCAGGCCTGTGCTCGAATCAAGGGTCTGGTTGGGAGTTTTAGGGGACCCCATGTGTTTCCCCCCCACATTTTTGGGGGTGGGGTTTCTCTTTGAAATTCCTATCAGACCTTAAGGGTCTGCTATTGTTTGGAAGGGGGAACCGCAGGCGTTAGAAATTTCCGTTTTGCTGTAGCAGGTTCTATAAAACATACAGATGCACCACTTTACAGGCAGTTTAAGGTGACTCCCCAGACACAATATTTTTTTTTAAACTTTAATACTTTTTTTATTTTAATAATACAATACATAGACACACTTTTACATCCATAGTTACTATTAAAACAACAATACAAAACAAACAAAAAAAATCCCTCTCAGCGTACCATGTACTTAAAACACATTACTCCTCAAAATACCATTAGGAGATAAGGGAGATATTATAACCAAACTCCTTTACTATATCCAATCCACTTATCCCATATTTTACCATACTTTTCCATATTGCCTCTATGTTTGAACATAAGTCCCTCAAATCCAACCACTTTATCTACTTCTTTCTTCCACTCCTCCACTGTGGGAGGCGTTGTTGAAATCCACCTAGAAGCTATACTACGCCGAGCCACAAATAATGCCCTTGTTATTGCCACCTTCGTATAATGCTCTACCTTCATGGATCCAAAAATACCCAGAATAGATAACATTGAATTAAAGAGAAATATGAACTCCAAAAGCTATATTTATTATATCCACTATTTCCTGCCAATATCGTTTCAATTTTGGGCAGCGCCACAGCAGAGTTATTAACGAACCTGGTTCGACCCCACACTTTGGACATTTAGAATCTTCCCTGAATCCTATCCTATATAGGAATTCAGGGGTCCGGTATGTTCTATGTATAATATAGAGCTGTGTTAATGTATGCGATGCAGACGGTGAAACTAATTGGATTGAAAGCAGTGCCTCCCTTCACAGGGCATCATCTAGTGGCCCCAGATCCATTTCCCAACACACTTTAGATTTCATAGGGGATTTATCTATGGAAGACTCCAGTCAATAAATTTGCATAAATCTTTGAAATCAACCCTCTCGTCATAGTTGTATCAACAAGTTTATCTATAGCCGCATTGACATTAGTATAAACCTCACGCACACCTGCATGTACCGTGAGTGCATGCCTTAATTGCAAATATGTATAGAATTGGGTATTAAATAACTTGCCTGCAACTGCTGGCACAAGCACAAGACACCATGATCATAAATTTGCGTCAATGTCTCAATCCCCATTTTCTTCCATATTCCAAATCCTTGGAGTTTATTTACCTTGTACAGTTCCCCATTGTCCCATATCGGAGTAACGTCCTGACAAAGCCCCTGGGGGGGGGGGCGAAACGCATAGGCGCCGCAATTCAATGGTTGGACAAACCCCAAGCATACGAGACGCATCAATGTAGCGTCTGGACCCACAGCGCTTCTCTCGTGTTACTTTGATACAATTTGGATTCCCCTGTTCCCTTGACATCACGGATTTCCGAGCTAAGGACAAATCAGGGATTATACTCATTGTCCTATCAACAGAACCACCCCACTGACTGAAAGGACTTAAAAAGGACAAACCTTACACGGAACAATATCCGGCTAGACATGTGAGTAAGACTGCCTTTTCAACTGAATTTAATCATTTAAATAGATCAGATTGCTATGATCAAATAAATACCCCTGTACTATCACAGTACAAAAGGGAAGACTCACATACTGTATAGTTAAAAACAGAAAAAATGGCAAGCACACTACCATGGTGGTGACTGTTGGCGGTTTTAGGGTGAGCAAGCTTCTAAACCAGGGAGAGGAACCCTGTATACAGATATGAAAAAGACAAAGAAGGAGCGCTACAACCCAGAGATTTATGATCCTTGTTAGGTTAAATAATGAATGGATTGCAGTATTATACATGATGAAAGTATCTGCAAATATTAGGAATCAAAGACTCACTGTTAGATGGACGTGATGGTTCACTCTCAGTGAAGAATGGATAGTGCTGGCAGCTTAGGTCACAAGAAGCTCCTGTGGCTGGAACATATGAGTGTTGCCATTGTCTGTAGGTGGTGTCATGCAGACATGTGTACGAAAAGGTTGTGCACTGGAGATGGTATTGCAGTCAGGCGCCGTGGGTACTCATCTGGCCAGGCTCATATCCCACATTATTCCTCATAGCTTCTAGCTCTTATATTACTCACAGGATATTTATCTAACCAGGCTGAAACTGCTAACGGAGATTAAAAAAAATGAGTCCTGTCATCAGTAATTATATGCATTTTTGCTGGATATAAAACTGAATATTGTATTTTCATCTGGCGCATTAGTTTTTTCACTTCCTGATATTGAGCCCTTTTTTTTTAACTTCTTGTGAAAAGTCTGAGAATAACATCACTCTCGCACCTGCCACAAATATAGCTCCCAATTGTAATTGGCCACTTTAAACAGCATAGTCCTTGGCAAATTCCCATGTACTGTACCTGAGTATGTGCAGGAATTCTATAGGCTCTTTCAATCATAAACATAGGAGACAGATGTTCTTTTCTTATTGTCTCTAATATCCACTTTTCCATATATGCCACCGGATTTAACCCCTCAGACTGTTCAGGCATTCCTACCATTCTGATGTTATTGCACCTTGCTCTATTTTCCAATTCTTCGATCTTACGAGAAGTAATATTAACTTTTTGCAACTCCATTTTAAGATCAGCACACACAGAAGTATTTACATCTTCCAGTTTATTAATTCTATCTTCTGCCTCCGTCAACCTCTCTCTAAATTTTTGCATATCTTGTCTGAGAAAGGATATATCAGTCCGCGTGGCTTGTATTTGCTCCGCCATGGATGCCAGAGTGATATTACTAACGTGTACTGCTGGGAACACATCTTTAAGAGTGGGGTCACCTGAAGCGTCAGGATTTAGTAAAGATAGCCGGCCATTAGATGTATCCAAAGACCCCCCTGTGGCCCCCCCTTCTGTCTCAAATGCATCCTCAGGAGCTTTACAAAGAGATTTATCTCCCAGACTTAAATTTGATTAGCGTCAGTCCCTGTGGTAGTTCCTCTGGCAAATTTTTCCAATCTTGACTCAGAGCGGTATTCGCCGCAGCTGCACCGCAACTCCATGGGACGGACCGATCCACATTCACCGTTGCAGCAGACCAGGGCACAGGTATTTATAAAGTGATTAGGGAAAGGACACTCTTATGCGCCCGCTCCGCCTCTCACTGCCCGCCCGAGTCATCAATATGATCCGTCCCGTCTTAAGGGGAATAGCCTGCCAGTAAACTTTAAAGCAGAGCATAGGACAGTCAGGGTGCCTGCTCCTACATCCACACTAGATCCACACGTGCACACCCGCTCACATCCGCTCCCTCCCAGTGATTTTAACATCACCCTTTAAGTGATGTTAAAATCACTGCTCCCTTAAAAACGGTATTTTTCAAAGTTTTTTTTTTTCATTGATTCATGTCCCCCAGGGCAGTACCCAAATCCCCATACACTTTTTTATGGCTAATAAATTGCATATAAGCCCTCTTAAAGGGGACAATTGTTTTTGAAAGTTCTACCCACAAGGATGTAAAAATTTCCATTAGCTTGTTTAAAATGTTGCAATTGTAACTCAGATTCCTAGAGGTTGTTTATGTATTCTGCAGCATTTCAATACAAAGAGTAGTTATTTAGTTAGTGTGCAGGCTTAACCCCTCCCCGACCAATGAGAATTATTCATCATGTGGGAAAATTAGCGCTGGTCCGTGGCGGGACCAGTGCTCATGGGGTTAACATTGTTGCTGGGTCCCTCGGTGTCCAAGGCAGACCCTAAACAGCAAATCCTCTAGTCCCAGCACATGTGATCACTGCGATAGCCAATCACAGTGTTATATTACAGAACCCTGCTGCACTCCTTATCAGGTATCCCTGTCAGCGTGGATGCTCAAAGTGATCGTTGATGGCGCTGCTAATATCAAAGATGTCATCAGCACACCATATTGAAGTGAAGACAAATGTCTGTTTATTGACGCTTCATATCATAACAAATACAACGTTCCGGGGCCTCATCAGGCTTGAAAAAAAATCAAGCCTTATTAAGGGGACCCTGTGTGGCCCCAAAACGTTGTAATGTGTTTTGACATGAAGCGTCAATAAACAGACGTTTATTAATAAAGAAATTCCCCCCACCTTTCCCCTGTGCAAAATGTTCCCCTTGGGGAACATTTCTTTTTTTTTATAATATCTTATAAAACAATTATTTCAAATCTGATGGAATTGTGCCATCTGCATAATATGGTGGTGGATCATGGTGTGGAAAAGGGTGTTGCAGCTGGTTGTTTCCAATACATTCTAGTAGCTAATTTGCCTTCATATTTGAAGATTTTTAGAATTGAATTGAATTTAAGAATCTTCTAGAAAAGGGACCCATTGCCATTGGGCTCTTGAATGAATTCCACATGCTGAGTCTCACTTCCCTTCCACACCCCGAGCACGCCATCAATATAGTATAGCCAGAGGGTGACATGCTCACTTAACCCCCAGGAGTCACAAGGAGAACACGGTCTTCTCTCACCAACCCCAGATGTAAACAGTGCATGCCACCCCTATGGCTACACCTTGTCACTGTCGATAAAAATGACCTTCAAACAAAAAGTAATTGTTTTGTAAAATGGAGCTCAACTTTGATCAGGAAAGTTTTCACATGCCATCAAGCCAGTAGCTTGTGTTATGGAGATGTATAGAGATTCAACGTCCAGGTCTACTCGCCAGCAATTGGTCTGTGTTTCCATTCGTGTAATTTCCTTAAAATGTCCCCCATATATTTTGCATAGAATTTGAGGTTTTTGACCCAAGGTTGAAGTTCCCCATTCAAAAATGTGTCCACCTTTTCCAAGGGACTTCCAGGTTTGGACACACTGGGGCATTCCGGTGGCTGAAATTTATTCTCATGAACTTTAGGTAGTGTGTAGATTTGTTTGACTACCCTCAGTAACTTATATGTCTGTGCTGATGCTTGTTGCTTTTGAATACAGTTTGAGATGCAACTGTGATCATTCAGAATTTATTACAGGTGCAGTTGACCTGAAGTTGACCTGCTCCTTAGACTTGTATGGGGAGAGAAGCAGTTCTAAAGTGAACAAAAGCCTGTCAACACAGACCCTTGACTTATAAATATACAATCTCTGTTCTGCTAATTCCTTTGCCCAAAAACTTGTTGCAAAGTACTATCAGGCTGATTCATCCATGTCATGCATCCCACCTTGTCAGCTTGTTCATTCTCGAGCTTGCAGAGGGATGATGAATTATGCAATTTGAGTTTAAGCCAGAGTACCACTCAATCTTCCTTCTAATGATTTCTAAATACAGTATAAGCAAAATATATTTGTGGATGAGTAGCTGCAGGAAAATTGCCAAACTCTGAAATATAATACATTACAGCTAGATGAGGAATGCAAAGAGTAGGATAGAGTTGCATTTTTAACACTTTTGATTTATGGTGATGGTTGTAGTGGTCAAGTTCAAGATACATGTGAAAAATCTAGGGATATGAAAGGGAAGGGTTGGGATAAAGAAAAAATGAATACTTAATGCAGCACTTTTTACTATTTAAACAATGTACTGTATGTAATGCTAATGAAGTGCCAGACATTGAGTTAGATGGTAATGTGTTGCTGGATAATAAAATGGTTAAGGGCAAAGGGAAATACACTTTGGGGTAAAGGTAAAGAAGTACCCACCAAACCTCATCATAATAAAATAAAATTGCTCAGAGGTAGGGCAGATTCTATAGTTTGCAGCTCTGGCACTGGTATTTCTACTTTTGCTTCTCATTGTGAGGTTCTTCAGACAAGTTCGGAACACCTTGCCCTCCTCTTTCTTCTCCTTTAGACCAGCATACATCCATTGCTGAGTATCTGGTGTCGTATTTTGGGACTGTTTCTTTTAATGCTGTACTCCGAGACAAACATCTAAATACACAGATAAAATACAGATGTGGGTGCTGCTGTACCTGCTAAAGGTTGAATGTCTGGCCATCCTTTTCTGAGATTTACAGAACTCTGACACACAGCTTCCCAGCCCTGCCTGGCAGGTCAGGAAACCTGATTTTATTGTGCTGTAGTTAGATAATGCTTACAGGTCTTGTTCCTCCCTCATCCAGGTAATGGACAGTAAGGGCATGTTCAAGGAGAAGCGGCAGGCCGATAAGTTTACCTATTTGGCACTCTGCCCTTTTTCTTCTTATCAGAATTCTTTTTTTTTTTTTGTCAGCACATGAGCACTATAGCACAACTGACTGGCTACTTGCAGTGCTTCCTTCTGCCAGTGTGAGGTCTACTGCACTGGTGATTGCAAGAGGCTAATAGGTTAAATTCAGGTACTTACACCACACTCTTAAAAAAATAATGCTCTTTTAATTAATAAGGAGTTGCATTAATTTGTAACTGTTATATTCGCCTGGAGTTCAGCTTTAAGAAGATAAAGCAAGCTCCTTTTCTAAACCTATGAAAAACATTTAGTTTTTTTTTGACTAAGCTGCTGAAGGCAGCCGAATGAATAACCGAGCCGAACCGAAGGGAGCGGAAGCATCTTCCACTATTCACTGCAGCTGCATACAGCTTTTCTTAGCTGTACATAAGCTGCATTTGGCTCACTTCGCCTCCCTTCGAAGAGCCCGTTCACCTCAGCCAATGCAAAATTTCTGGATTGTCTGAAGCGAACGTTCGGCACTTCATTCCCTGCTATTCACCCCTACTCTCCACGGGGATGAACAGCAGAGAGTGAATTGCCGAACGTTCAGCTCATGTCTTAGTTCGTTCATTCTGTTCACTACCTCAGAGGTAATGAAACAGAATGAAAAATATGATTGTAAAAAAAAAAAAACAGCATGGGGTCCCCTTCCCAAATCATACCAGACACTTTAGGGTTAGGAATGTTAGGGGTACCCCCCTAAGAATCCAAAAAAAAAAAAAAAGCATATAGTTTGCATACAAAGTCATACCAGACCCTTTAGTGCAACAAAAACATATCTCACATGCTATGATGGCAGTTTGCAGTCTGAAGCAGGGATGTTTTCACATTATCATGATGAGTTAGGCTAGCCATACACAACTTAAATGTTGGCCGATTCCTGCAGAATCAAACAAAATTTGAACCAGTCAGCCACACCCAGCTAAAAAATCTATTGATTGCAAATAACTGCAGTCACATTCAGTCAATGTTTGGGTGCCGGCTGTGTGAATACAATAAACAACAAGGGAGATTCCAGAATCCTACGCTGTTTAGCCTGCAGGCTGAACAAGATAAATCTGTTAGTGTATGACTAGCTGTATACAGTAATGTGTACTAGGGCTACATATGATAAAACTCAAGATTAATTCCTTGCATGGGCTGGGGCTGCTCATGGCATGCTGCGTGGCTTCTATTTTTGCTGTCTATAAGGGGCGTTAAACCTGTGCTGCAGGCAGAAAGTCCTCCAGCTACTTCACAGAGATGCAGCTTGTCAAACTTCTGAGGGAAGTGGACTCTGGAGGAAATACTGTATAGAAGCAGTGAAGCACAGTGTGATCAGTCCCAGCACAGGAGGGGGACTAATGTCTGCTTTTACTACTATTACTTATAGTTAAAGGTTTTAGTGCCCCAAAGAAGAGAATTAAAGGTGAAACAGCAGAGGTATATGAAGGCGCACTCGTATATGAAGGAGATGCTTAAAGATCCTTCAATGCTGGTGTATCCTTAACAGGTATGATCATGCCTTTATTGAGGCTGGATATCCCCAGACCCACTTCTTGATAAAGAGAGAAATTAACAGTTTATCAGGAGTTTCTAAACTCTAAACAGAACTCCTTCAAGTGAAGAGAAGTGTACCAGAAAAGCTTTGTAAAGAAAACATAAAAAACTGGCACGCAGATCTAAGTTCACTATAAAAGTAACTGTTTAAAGGGTAAAAAGTAATGCACTTACAGAATATTTAAAAACATTGCGCCTGTCACACATCAGATGGAAGTCCGATCTCAGCTGCTGGTCCAAGATTGTTATCAGGATCGAAGGCACATGAAAATAGCAGAGTACAGTCCACTCCAGAAAGATTCCAGATCACCTGTGCTGTAAGACACAGATCTGATCCGATGCCTGAGCGGTGCTGTAGCTGGTTCTCCTTAAGGCAGTACCACAGCTGCTAAGTACTTTCGGGTCATCGGGTGTCAGATGTTGCTAGGCAACACTTTTCAGAGGTTCCCCTCCTTTGTCAAGCTTTGTTTCTGGACTGGACTAGACTCTGCTCTCTTCGAATTTCCATCTGATGTGTGACAGACGAGATGTTATTAAATATCCTGTAAGTTCATTACTTTTTTACCTTTATAAAACAGTTACTTTTATACTGCACTTAGATCTGTGCGCCAGGTTTTCATGTTTTCCTTACAGTGCTTTTACGTGGATGTTTACATGGATGTTGATATGGATGTTGATCAGTGGATACATCTTCTCTGGATTACCTAAAAGTATAACTGAAGCTTCTTTAAGACTATTCATTTACAGTCCTTAACCAATCGATTTAGTTGCACAAGTTGGTGACTTCTGTTTTATGTTGAACCAGAAAAGCTTTGATAGTCTTGGGGCCTCACAGGGATCCCAGACTAGTAGAAGCTACGGGCTGTTCTACCATTCTTAAGGCGGCATGAACTGCATCACTAATATGACATTTTTAAGCCTGAGAGCTATGGCAGCTACCTGAGGCTCCTTTAGGTAAAACATAATTCAAGGATTTGTGTGACTCTTTTCATCAGATAGAGCCGCTGCAGCAGTAGGCTAAAAGGCTGCTTCAGATGCAGGCTTGTCAAACAATGATTGTGTAGGGCAAGGCATAGAAGTACATTTACAGCCTCTGCATTCTGAGTCAGTGTTAAAACCATGATATTGAAATGTGTATGTGTGCAAACCCTAAATGAGATTGATTTTCTATATTTTAATCTATCAAAGTTTGGAAATGCTATTTAAACTATACTAGTGTGTGCTTTCTTCGGCAGCACATATAGTAAACTATATTGGTGACTTTGAGTTAGAATTGGTAATCAATCAGTAAGCTTGACAAGCAGACCTAAGTCTGTTTGAAACAGTTGTTAGGTATGCCCAAAATGGGATTGAAGGAACACATGACTCAGGACATAGAGTTTGGAACGCCCTTATGCTAATTTGTATGACTTGTATGAGGTAAAAATCACTTGGGTTATTTTAAAGTAAGAGCATGTATAAAGGATGGGGATGATCATCCAAGGGCACACACACATTCACACTACAGATCCATAGTCACACACAGACATACACACACATCCCCCCCCCCCCCCCACATTGACACAGAAGGCACAGAGACACCTGTTAAAACCTATTTTTTTACTTACTAACTAAAGCCACGTTTCTTAAGCATCTTATAGACTTCTGCTGTAAGATATACTATATTTTGTAACCATCAAGCATCTTATGGACTCATTCTGTAAAATATACCATATCCTGTAATCATTTGTAACTTTGAAATTAAACTTATTTTTGAATTTTATGCAACAACGAACGCAATCTTCTCTTTGAACTTCTTCCACCCTATGCTTCAAGAAAAGGAATATGACATTAAAAAAGTCATATTTCTAACAGTCAGCAATCAAAGTTGCACTTTAGCCCATAAAATCCAGCACAGCTGTGGAAAACTTCTCTGCGGATAAGGCTTAGGTGGGAGCCACATTTGGTGGGGCTAGAGAGGCTCCAAGGAATGTATGGACTCAAGGAAGGGACAACAATCCAGGCTGCCGGTGTCAGGTCCATGGAGAGGGACACTGCAGGCCGCTCCAGAACTGTGGAACATCAGCTGGAGAGACTCAATACAGGGAGACTGCTCCTCTTGAGCTTGGGATCCAACAAGTTGAACTGCTTAACATAGACCACTTAATTGAGAACAACAGGTAAAAACCATAGGTACTCACCAACCTGCTGCTGAAAGGTTTAAAGTGACCAGGTCACTGTAGGCAGCAGCAAGGACTAACAGAGCTGTAACCATGGTTTTCTTGCACATATGAGCAATAGAAGGAAGATGCTACCTCAAGCTGAAAAGGCAGGGACAGAGTGTAGAGTGTGCACGTGTAACACTACAAATGGTGATACAGCACTCATTTCCTCAGCATGTTAACTCTTTCCATGGAATTCAATGGAAAAAAGGGGTAATAATGGTGCTCAAAGGTTCCAATACATATAGCAGCCCCACATGCTCTGCCCACACTGCATATTCATTAAGAGTCTTCAGAGAGTGGGTTACTCCAGAGACTGTGCCACGGCTCTGGACCTCTCTGCTCTGCCAAGGCTCTGGACCTCTCTGTGTAAACAAAGGCCTGGAAAACACCATAAGCAGATTCCAGAGCTGGAAGGTTACATTTCAGGGAGACCCTACAATCTTAAGTCTAGCTGGGTACAGCTTCCAAAGCTGTTTCTAAGGATAAAACAAATCCAGATATTTGCATAAAGATCCCAACTCTGCAGCATGTAGATAAAGCTTTGAGGGAAGAAAAAAAATGCAATACATGAATAGCACTTAAACTACATGCAAAAAGAATAAACAGACATACAACTTAAAAATGTCTGCAAATCGTCAACTTTTGGGAAAACACTATCCTAAACACAAAAATAATGTTCACTCCATCTGGCATTAAGGATAAAGGGTGGATCCTAAACTGGTTTTCAACTGATGATGCACCAATAGCAATAGTAAAAAAATTCAAGGGTACACAAATGCAATAATGTGGAGATTCTCATTTCATTTGAGAGCAAATAAACAATCTCAGCAATGGCTAAAAAATGCCTAAATGTAAAAAAAAATGCAGAACAAAACAAAATGTCACATCTAACAACTACACAATATACAACCTAGGTTGTGCAGGGGTTTTTTTGAGGGTACTCATATAGTTATAATTCGTACACTTTTGTTGATGTTCATATAAAAGATTTATTACATAATTATAAATATTAGAAAACAATGCTCATATATATACACATGATTCTTATAACCCTAAAATTATTACTTCTTTTCACGTTTCATAATATTTTGTATATAATTCATATTTCACTATGTATATTCATAATTCCTTGATTTTCATATGCAGTGTTGTATTGCTTTGTTAGTCCCCTACGCGTTACGCTCATAGGCTTCTTCAGGGGGATCGATATAAATCTATTTGTAAATACATGATACATTGTTCATCAACATGTTTATAAGCCATTTCATAATACATTTGTAAAATCATATTTTCCAGTTTTACATGTTTCCATTCATCTATATACATTTATTCTTAGTATGATTGAATTGTACAACCACTTACCTAGGGGTCAAGTATCATGGAGGGACCTAACACCAGGGGGACCGGAGCAACTCTCATCACCCCCAGAAAGAAAGATACGGCGGAGCCACAGACGCACAAAGGGGCCAGGGAAGCTCCAATATCTAAGACATAACCGTGATGATAGATATAATCTGAGTGTTACAGCTTAGTATCCATAGTGGGATCTATATATATTGGATGGAATCTATATATATGGCACATTAAGTATATAATATATGAGGAGGAATGATAACATGAAAGGTTGGTGATTTTATAACTAGACACAGTAAGAAAGAAAGGGACACCAAGATTACTGACGCCTCTTTTGACAAGAATAACAATCACTTATATATGGGACACTAAAGGGTATTTCAGATAAAACCAAGTCATTATGACACACATTGGTGCCACTGAGGTTATAAGAATGAAGACGTAAATGGATGAGTTTATGATATAGGTACACAAACTTATGAATCACTATGGATACTAAGCTGTAACACTCAGATTATATCTATCATCACGGTTATGTCTTAGATATTGGAGCTTCCCTGGATATTCTGTATGAATAAGCAGGGAGGGCTTACATATGTTTAAATAGAATTAGAATATCTGTATACCTTTTTATGCTTTTTTTTTTTGTGTCACGACAAATTTACCTCATGCAAGATGTCAAAATAAATTAACTTCATGTAATTGGGGGTGGGTTTTGCCTGCCGTAGGAGGTCGTGCGCCTCAGTTTGTTCTGGCTCCCAGGGTGACTTGGGGCCTAGACCAAACTTTCGATCATCTCAAGATGATCGACTTAATTGACAAGGAAAGGGGATTCTTTCCCCCAACCGCTCCTTTTTCTTTCTTTTTCTTTCTTTTTGCTTTCTTTTCTTTCTTTATTATACAAATTGTTTCTTGCACCCAATTAGCTTTCCTTTTTCAACTGAGACAGACTCTGGGAGGCTGTGGACAGTAAGCCTTCGAATGTATACTCCCGAGATTCTATATGCCCCGAGAAGCCTAAACAATAGCTGGATCGTAACAGCCAAATGACGTATAAGATAGTGGGGAAACCCTTAGCTTTTGCCTCACATAATACTCAAGGCCTAAACTCTCCAGTTAAGAGAAGGAAGGCCTTCCAGAACTATTATTCCCAGCATATTGACATTCTCTTTCTACAAGAGACTCATTTCTCTGCTACTCAGTCTCCATCTTTCTTGCATAAACAATACCCGAGACTTTATGTTGCAAATGCTATAGACAAAACAAAGGGTGTGGCTATATGTTTTGCTATAGGCATATCCTTTAAAGTGATTCTTGAGATTAGAGATCCAGGGGGCAGGTATATTCTCCTTAAAGGGCTCTTTGAAGACCAATTATTTTAATTAATATCCTATTACGCTCCGAACACCGCCCAATCATTCTTTTTCTCTTCTATGATGGGAGCTTTGTTACCTCATATAGAGGGCATAACTGTTTGCGCAGGAGATTCCAATATTGCAGTGGACTCCACAGTTGATAGGACCTATAAAGAGAAGACTAATTCCAAGCCCTGCGGTAAGGCAGGTCTAGAATTTGCTCGACTATTACATACACATTCCTTGATTGATATTTGGAGGGAACAGAATCCCTCAAAAAGGGACTATACACACTTTTCCTACGCACATGGGACTTACGCAAGAATAGATCACATTTTAATTTCCTTAGATTTGGTCCCCCGAGTGATATCTTCCAATATTAAAGATATCGCCTGGTCTGACCACTCGTTAGTCACGATGTCTATCTCACAAGCTTGTTATTGTAATAAACCATTTCAGTGGAGGCTAAATGAATCATTACTAACCATACCTTTGCTTAGTGATGAAATCTCTGCCCAACTCTCCCTCTATTTTGCCCAGAATTGTGACTTAAATATTGCTCCAGTGGTGGTTTGGGCAGCGCATAAGGTGACAATTCGGGGCAAATTTATAGAACAGTCTACTAGACTCAAAAAACAAACTTCCAGACAGGTGACGGAACTAGAGGGGAAGTTAAAATCATTGACCCAACACCATAAATATCAGCCCCTCCCCTCTCTCCTCCACCGTATCGATATAGTGAGAACGGAGCTAAATTTGCTCCTAACCACAAGGGCGGAAAAAAGTTTACGGTGGTCGGCCAACAGGTATTATGTGCATAAAGACCGAATAGACTCAACTTTGGCTTCCACATTGTCCCCTAAAATCCGCAATGCTTCAATGCCTTAAATTAGATGCTCTTCTGGCAATTTTACTCAAAACCCTAGAAGAGTGCTTCAGGAGTTCTATAGATGCTACTCCTTATTATATGAAGCCCAAAAGCGGTCTCCGGTAGACCGGATGGCGAAGTTTTTTAATAGCTTTTCTATCCCTGTTCTATCAGTTGAGCACAAACAAATACTTGAATCTCCTATTGCCTTGTCAGAAATCAAAGCTGTAATCAAATCGGCGAAAACGACATCAGCTCCAGGTCCAGACGGTATACCAGTATCTTACTACAAGAAATATGTAGAGATCCTGGCCCCTCACATGGAAGCTTTCTTTAATTCCCTGCACTCAGGAGCCTCCCTGGACCTGGACCTGAATAGAGCCTTCATCAGCGTTATTCCAAAGCCTAATAAGGATCCAGGCGAGGTCTCTAACTATAGACCGATTTCTTTAATCAATAATGATAATACGTTTTTGTCTAAAATATATGCAAACAGATTAAAGCAATTCTTAGGCAACTATATACATCGGGATCAGGTAGGCTTTATCCTAGGCAGGCAGGGCCCTGATCAGGTTAGGAGGGCTATCGACCTTATCTCGGTGCTTAACAACTCCTCGAAGGGCCCCCACCCTCAAAATGGTATGCTACTCTCTATAGACCTTCAGAAGGCATTTGACTCGGTCTCCTGGGGTTTCCTGCTGCAACTGTTAAAACGCTTGGGGTTTGGACCTCACTTTCTACATATAGTTCAAGTGTTATATTCCTCCCCATCGGCGAAGATTCGCCTACAGGGCTATTTGTCTGAATCTATTCCTATACGCAGGGGGACGAGACAAGGGTGTCCCCTCTCACCGCTGCTTTTTGCACTGGCAACTGAACCTCTAGCTATCCTGATTCGAGGCAGCCTGGATATCAGAGGTATCAACTGCCAGTCAGAGGTACATAAATGTGCTCTTTTCGCTGATGATATGTTACTCTTTGTGACCTCCCCCCTTGTCTCGCTCCCCAATCTGATGGCCCTGTTAGACGAATTTTCCAAGATATTAGGACTCTGAGTCAATGCCTCTAAATCTGTGGCACTTAATATTAATCTCCAAATGGATGTATGGGAAGCTCTCAAGGGCTCAATCCCATTCCAATGGAGACTGGATTTTATTCAATATCTAGGTGTTAAGATCACTCCGCTATATGATCAACTTTATATAGCTAATTATGCTTCATTATATAAAGCCCTCAGTGAAGACATGGAAAGATGGTCCACCTATAATCTATCCTGGCTCGGGCGCATTCACTCGATTAAAATGACCCTAACTCTCAAAATTTTATATTACTTTAGGACCTTACCAATTCCGATCCAATGAGGAGATGTTATTAAAATGCAGTCGCATATTGCCAAATTTATCTGGGGTGATAAAAACCCCAGAATCTCGCGCACTATTCTTTATAAACCTAGACAACAGGGGGGATTAGCGGTCCCAAACCTACTTTATTAACAGCTGACGCAGTTGCACTCTCTACACTCTGCTACCGCTATCCCTGATTGGGCTAAACTAGAAGTTAACTCGCTCAGGGGTATATCTCTTGAGGCACTGAAATGGATGACTACTAGGCAGAGACCGAAAAATATTTTGCCTACCTTGGCGCATTCCCTGGCTATATGGGATAGGTTCCGGGTTAAAGAAGGGATTGTCTCATCTCATACCCCCCTTGCACCACTGTTCAACAATACATGCATTATACCGGGTTTACAGCCTAAAGCATTTCAATGGTGGGTGGACAAGGGCCTGTATAGGATTGGAGACTTCATATTGCTACACAAACCAATTTCGTTGTCTTATTGCTTAAATACTTTAAATATGCCAGAGAATGAAATGTTTAGATTTAGACAGATACAACACTACTTGAAATCGCTGAGCATCCCAGAAAGTGGTACCCCCTTAACGACACCATTCGAGCGGTGGTGTTTGCAGGGGTCCGACCAACGGGGGGGGGGATTTCCGTATTATACGCCATACTACTCGGGCCATTTATGAAATTAGCTTATATGATTGCATGGGAGGCTGACCTTGGCGTCACCCTCCCCATTGAAGAATGGCAACAGTGCACTGCGAGACTGATGTTGGGAATTCCCAATGTCTCTCTAGCAGAGGCCAATTATAAAGTTTTCTCCAGATGGTACCTTGTTCCAGTTAGGCTGGCAACCATGTTTCCCGGGAAGAGTCCCCTGTGCTTTAGGGGTTGCAACCAGCAAGGCACAATGATCCACATATGGTGGCAATGTCCAAAGATTCTCGGCTTTTGGAATACATTTTTTGCCCTGCTCTCTGAGATCCTCCGTTGTGATATCACGAGAGATCCTCAATACTTACTTCTGAACAAACCGGTCCCAAGTATTTCGAGAGCTCAGGGCAAATTCTTGTTCTTCTTTTCCTTAGCAGCCAAAATCTCCATAGCTCGATCTTGGAAATCAGAAAGGGTTCCATTTTCTATGGTTCTGTCTAAACTAAACTGGGTTATGATTCATGAGAAGCTCCATAGTATACTACAAGACAGATATCTTAGTTTCGAAGAAGTGTGGAAATCTGTCGGGCACCCTACCCATGTTCTTGGGTTAGATAAGTCTGCGGATAGTAGAACTCTATGAATTTGCAAGTCTATATTTGTATATTTGTTTTTCCTTTGTTTTTGTGTTAAACTTCTCCGTTTTAGTTTTTAAATATTCTTAAATATTTTTACATTTTTTTATTTTTTTCCCCCTTCTTTTTTTTTGTGTCTCTCTTTCTAACTAAAAAGTGTTTCCATTTAACTTTCCCCCTGGTGGGAGAGGTAAACCTCCCACCAAGAGGAATTTAGCACCGATAGATAAGGTGATATATAGCGGTTCCCAGAACGATATGAGAGAACAAACGAATGCACCTCATGCGCTGTTGGCACTGTGAAATGATCGATCGCTATGTTGTGTTGTTATTGTTTTGACATATATGCTGGATAACTATATAACCGTTTTGTCACTTTTTCTGTTGCTGTATGCTCCTTGATGTTTATAAATATGGAAACTAATAAAAAAACTTTGGAAATCAAAACTACCTCAATGCATATGCTAAAGTAGAAAACTATACTACTGTACTGTGTACTGTGAAGAAGCAATGTGAAGAACTTGTAAAATAAAGACTTAAAATACCACAAATATGGCAATAAGGCAGGGAATATGTTACCCAGATTAACAAGACAACAGTATAAACCAGTGTACATCTCTGCGTTGGTGGCATTTGACATAGGCGGCCAGCTGGTAACCACCCCAAACCAAATTAACCAAATATTTGAAAATTGCAACAAAACTAAATATACTGATGACTGTGAGAACCCCCAAGGGGGCTCAGATTTCTAGGCCAAAATCCCCTGACCAGAGTAACCCCAGACAAACTAGAAATGCTAAATGTTACAATCCTTCTTCGGGAGAAATTACTCAGACATTAAAAAAATAATGAAGTCCTGGGGTCCAATGGGTATTCTTCAAAAGCTTATTCATATGGCCACAGAGGGTTTTGCAGTGTCAAATAGGGGCATAGTTCTGTGCCTGGGGTGCAAAGTCACTGCCACCAGCCTGTACAAATCAATGACAGGCTGGTAGACAATACGGCAGAGAGTGAGAGGAGAGGGAGCCCAGAGAGAGAGAGAGAGCCTAGAGAGAGAGCCCAGAGAGAGAGAGAGCCCAGAGAGAGAGCCCAGAGAGCGAGAGAGCCCAGAGTGTTAGAGAGCACGAGAGAGCGAGAGCAGAGAGAGACAGAGAGTAGTGAGAGCGAGAGTGAGAGCAAGGAGAGAGAGCAAGGAGAGACAGATCCAGTGCCACTTGTTGCAGTGTCATGACACTAATGATCTTTTTCACTGTCTGTAAAGGTTGCATTCAGCCCACCGCTGTAAATAGGAGCAATCTTTCCACTGACCACCAATGCGAGGGGGGCATTCCTTCCATTAACCCCCAATGCAAGGGGGGGGGGGCATTCTTGCTAGTGGGCACCAATGCAAGGGTTAGGCATTCTTGCCACTGAACACCAATGCAAGGGGAGGCATTCTTGCCACTGACCACCAATGCAAGGGTTAGGCATTCTTGCCACTGAACACCAATGCAAGGGGAGGCATACTTGCCACTGACCACCAATGCAAGGGGAGGCATTCTTGCCACTGACCACCAATGCAAGCAGGGCGTATTCTTATCACTGACCACCAATGCAAGGTGGCATACTTTCCACTGAGCACCAAAAGGGGTATTGTTTTCACTGACCCCCAATGTATTAGTTTTAGCAGGGCTCCTTGAGACCTGAGCATGATTTCAAGGGTCTCCTGGGGTAAAAAGGTTGAGAAAAGCTGATCTAATGAGTCCATATGAAGAGGGCTGTTGGGAATTGGGTGAGCAGCATACAAGGAAGCAGGCTCCATTTGCTTTGGCTTCAAGATTTATTTTTAACTTAAAAAGCAGGTGATAATTCTGGATGCAAAAATCCAAACAAGTAATATTTCCAGCAGAGGTGATCCCATATGCACAGTGCTGCAAGCTGCTAGTCACTCTGCTATCTTGCTCATATACTCAGGCTAGAGATGCACCAAAATTTTGGACGCCGAAACATATCAGCTGAAGTGATACTTTGGGCAAAATGCTGAAAGTGCCGAAAGTACCATCTTTCAGCCGAAATTGCGATACATCCGTGATTTCTCTCCCACCCAAGCCCTCACCCGCTGGGAGCTGCTCTGTGTCCCCTCTGACACAGAGCAGCATCCAGAGGGGAGGAGAAAAACTGTCAGGAGGCCGAGGGAGGTGTTTTGCCTACCGTGACAAATCAGGATGGAGAGCGGTGTGGGGGAGGAGACAGCTGTCAAAGAAGACTGAACTCTCCTCCCCACATCACCAGCTCATCCTCCTGTGACAGCGAGTCAGGATGAAGAGCGGTTACAAGAAATCAGTGATCAACTGATCGCTGACTGCTTGTAAATAATTGAGGACATAGTATGTTTATGTAAGGTACCTGTGCAAGGTAGCGCCCGAAGTGGAGCAAGGCTGAGGTTTAGGTTAGGCAGTGTCAGGCAGGCAGAGTCACCAACAAACTGGCAATAAGGTACAAAATCAGGATCCAGGAGAGTAGTCGAGAAATAGGCTGACGTCTAACACGAACAGGCAGCGAGGTACAAAATCAGAAGGCTGAAGAATAGTCACGAAACAACCCAAAGTCTTAATAATTTTCAACAATCAATAAAACAGCAGCACACACAGGAGCAAGGTCATGTGACATTAGGGGTCTACCTTAAAGAGTATCTGTCACCACTAGTATGCTATCACATAGGGGGCTTGTAAGGCAATTAAGTAAAGTAACAAAACAGGTTTAAAAACAAATAAGATTAAATAAAACACTTTTTAAAGTTCCCCAACCCCCATGAGCGTGTGTGCACCTACGCACGAAAATTATGATTGTGCTACACATGTTAGGTATCTCTGCATGTGCCAGAGTGATGGCAATGATTCTAGGGCCAATATTCATGGATATCTCTAAACTGATGATCTGTATGTGCTTTTAAATGCGTCTCCTATAAACAATTTGGGGTACCGTATTTTGTCGCTGTTTCACAGACACACGCAATTTTTAACCTGGGCATGTTGGGCATCTATTTACTTGTAGTAACCTCATATTTTATCAAATAAAATGAATATTACATTTATATACAATATTAAATGTATATAGAAAATCCATTCTAATATGGCTAGAAGCATACAAAAAAACTGATCCCCTAAAAACCTTGAAAAATAAATCCCTATTGGATTATATAAATCTATCCATTAGACTAAATTAATAAACATTAGAATATGTCCTGTGGACTGAAAAACTATTGACCAGAAGATTTATTTTGTATACTAATTAAAAAATAACCATTTTTGATTTATATGTATTATAAACCTATTTTATAACATATCAACCTGTATTTCAAGTTATCAGTTTCTGATGCATATCCACTAGACATGTGTGATTTGTTTCGTTCTGAATCAAAATTTGGACGAATTTTCGGAAATTCGAAGATTCAGATGTATCTGAATTTCCGAATTACAGAAATGACGAATGAAAACTAATCCAAATTTCCGATTCTGACATTCGTTAGCGGTAGTCTGTACGAAATTTCGTTAGTGGATGAAATTTAGTTGCAGCAAAGTAACAATAGAGGAAACAAAAATGTTTTTTTATTTTTTTTATAGTCTGCAGAGGAGGCAAAAAAAAAGTGTGAGGTTCCCCCCCAAATTTAGGTCTGTGAACCCAGGTGTCATACTACTATTCATATGACACCTTGGGGGTGATTTACTAACCTAAACACACGCACGCACTAGGTGTGTGTGATTTTTACACAGCAAAACGTATTTATCAAACAAAAAGTCTCTAAAAGCATATTTCCACTAATGCCATATATGGAAAAATCATGCACATGATGCATATATAATGCTGCTTCACAGTTTAGACAAAAATGGTTAGCTCATGCATTTATATTCCTGCATTCATCAACGCAAGCAACACAATGTAGAGCTAATTTACACAACATCACCTTGCAATTCATGCAGGGCTTTGCACAACACACCTGCTGGGTGTGTACACACTACAAAGGTGTCTAGATTCCACCAATAGATCATGCTGGGAGGGAACACACTACAGAGGTGCATACTTGTTTGTGGCGTGTTTATAAGGTTAGTAAATCAACCCCCTTGGCTCACAGACCCGAATGGCATTCGGGAGCTTATGAATAACATTCGGGAGCTCCCAAATGCATGTGGTATTTGACAGGAGATGTCATTTTGCGGCGAGTTTTCGTCGGGTTCAGACGGTTGTCATGCGGCGGGAGTTTTTTTTACTTCGGTGGGTTGGCGGCCGTCGTGCATCATGGTTGAAGCTGGATTACATTCATGAAGCCATTTTTTCTTTTTTTAAAAATTAAAGGAATAGTAAAAAAATGTTCAATTAAAGGATTTTTTCTAGTCTGGCGCTCTTATTGGACTTTTTACATCTCTATTTAGTGGCAGCAGAATGATGCATAATGTGGACCTGGCGCCCGTCACTCTCAAATACTCCTATGTGATCACCGACCTGAAGCAGCTCCTGTATATGGAAAATCAAAACTCAAAGTACTTTTTTATATACAGGAAGTGGAGTAACATACAAAAAGAAAATGGTAGCCTGGAGTTCCACTTACGGTAAATATGCTGATTAACTGCAGACTTGATAGGATAACAAGAACACCAACCTCCTTCCCCTCAGCATGGTCTTTTTGCTCACAATTACATTAGCAAATAGATATAATTGAGTGGTATGATCTTTGGAGAAATAAAAACTGACATATAATGGCTTACTCTTGCTATTCTTCCAGTAGAGATGTATTCTCCCACATAGATTGTATTCTGGGAAATACAAAAAATTGAAAGACACGTGTGCTTCGGCCTTTTTAGATACGACCACAGCCCTTTTTAATGGTCTGTCTCCAATTATTTGGATTTGGTCTAACCTTTATGAGATGGACACAGATCCTATATGCTTCTCCAATGTCTAATCTTTGTGTGAATGGGGTGAAATCAGCCTTGTTCACATTAAATCTAGGTACAAGGCAGGGATGCCCATTATCTCCATTATTGTTTCCATTGCCATTCATATGAAACAAAGAGATAATTTTAAAGGAAAATCGGGCTATATGATGATGATTTATTTTATTCTTGTGTGATACAGACTCATCCCTTGCTTGGGTTGTAAATGAGATTGCATTTTGGCTCATGTTCCAAGTTACAAACCAGCTGGCAAAAATCGCACCTATGCCAGAACTACACACCATACCTGAGTATTATCATTAAAATATTATCCTTGGCTACAAGAGAAATATAAATCCACTACTGTTAAACATTAAGAAACGTTATGAGCATGGTCAAAGCTACCATTATAAGCCGTAAGACGAATAAAATTGAAGCAACACTGTCCCTTACAAAAAAATGCCTTTTGCAATAGAAGAAACTTTACACTTACCTTTTCCCGTTCCACAAATCTAAACTCTGCTGTCCTGAAGTGCTAAGCCTTCAGCATAGTTTATGACATGTACGAAGTGTTGGATACCTGAGTCTCTCTTGTTGAATGATGTTCAATCTGCCAGCCTTGTGTCACTCAAGGCCACCGTAGTAATGTATAGGTTGGTGGGAGGAATCACTGAGTGCAGGAAGGGAAACTTTTATATAGGGGAGTGTGAATTTGCCGACCTCAGGGAGGTAAGTATTACATAGTAGTTACATAGTTAAATAGTATTTGAGGTTGAATAAAGCCACAGGTCCATCAAGTTCAAACTTTATGTGTTGGTATGTGTGTAGTGCGTGCATGTATGTATGCGAGTTCCTGTATGGTTTTCATTTTTAAGAGTACCTGTACCCCTGTATGTTACGGTCTTTAATGAAGGTATCTAATCGATTTTTGAATGAATCAATATTCTCTGCAGATACCAGTGCTTGTGGCAGAGAATTCCAAAATGTAACCGCTCTGACTAAAATGCACCTGCCACGCCGATTGTAGATAAAAAAATTTCTCCACTAATTTTAGGTGGTGGCCTTTAGTCTTTGTTAGAGAGTTTACAGTACAAAGTTTATTGCTGATGTTGTCATCACCACTAAACATATTGGGGGAATTTATCAAAACTGGAACAGACAAAAACTGGAGCAGATGTGCACTGCAACCAGAGTCTCTCTTCAGTTTGTTCAGTTAAGATTTAAAAATTAAAGAGAGAAGCTGATTGGTTGCAGTGCACATCTGCTCCAGTTTTTGTCTGTTCCAGTTTTGATAAATTCCCTTCTTTGTACAGTAAAATCATGTCCCCTCTTAATCGCCTCACTTCTAGCATGAACAAGTTTAAATTTAGCAATGTTGTCTCGTAGCTTTGGTCCTCCAGCCCCTCAATTAATTTAGTTGCCCTTCTCTGGACTCTCTCTAGCCCCAGGACATCCTTTCTGTGGATTGAAGACCAAAACTGAACCGCATACTCAAGATGAGGCCGAACCAGCGATCTATAAAGTGGCAAAATTATTGTAGTTAATTATTCAGTACATTCCCTTTTTAATGCAGGACAGTACTCTGCTAGCTTTGTTTGCTGCAGCCTGGCATTGCGTGCTGTTATTCAATCTGTGATCAATTATGACCCCCAAATCTTTTTCCATTTCTCACGTCCCTAGTGGAGCACCCATTAATGTGTATTCTGCTTGCCGGTATTTAACCCCAAAATGCATTATTTTACATTTTTCAACATTAAACCTCATCTGCCATATAGTTACCCATTCCCCTATTTTATTCAGGTCCTCCTGTAATGTTATAATGTCTAACCCCTAGTCTATTACCCTCCCAATTTTAGTGTCATCTGCAAACACAGATACATTGCTATTAACACCTTCCCCAATATCATTAATAAACAGGTTAAACAGTATGGGGCCTAGCACAGAACCCTGGGGCATGCCACTCTCGACCTTAGACCAATGGGAAAAAGAGCCAGTTATCAATACTCTCTGGACATGTTCCTGTAGCCAGTTCTCTATCCAGATACACAACATTTTGTCTATGCCCATAGATCTAAGCTTGTGTATTAGGCGTTTATGTGATGTCAAATACTTTTGCAAAATCCAGGTACACTACATCCTCTGGTCTTCCTCCATCCAGATCTCTAATCAGTTCTTTATAGAATGTTAGTAGGTTGGTCTGGCAAGAATGGTCCTTCATAAATCCATGCTGATTATCACTTACTATACCATTGTCATGAACAAAATCCACTAAATAGTCCTTTATTTTTCCGTCAAACAGCATTTTCTTTTAAAGTAGCCATTTTTTATTTATTTTTTTAAGCGACCAAGTCACTTTAATTTAGTTATTACTACTCCCTAAAGCTGGCCATACACCTATAGATTATGTGCAGATTTTCTATGGTCAGATGGAAAGAGTGCAACAGATTCCTCCATCTATGCTAAACTGTGTGGAGGAATCTCCCAGTGGGCCAAGCTTCAGTATCATGCTAGTCAGCCCCGCTGGCTCTCAAAATACATGAACAATCTGATTGGATGCAGACATTGTTCAAGTATTTTGATAATTGCTAACTAAGCTGAAAGAACACTCACCTATTATTCCTATAGTGGCGCCCTCTCCTTTGACATTGCCTTACATGGTGACCTAACCGGCAAGGTGTTACTGCTCCCTCACTGACAAGTGAGATTCTGCAGAGTTTTGACCAGCCAAGGTGTCACAACATGGGAATAAATGATTTTCTCTCTTTTCTGTTAATAATCCTGTAATTATTAGTAATTATAATTATTATTAGGGATTTTTTCCTCGGTACTCGCCAATACCAAATAACGAAGCCAGCTCTATGCTCCCTTTGCACTGCCGGTCAGAGGGAGCTCACCCTCTGACCTTAAGTTCCGGTATTGAAGGTAAGTATCGAAGCATTTTGGCGAGTATGAGTTCTAGCCCAAATACTCAGTATTGGCACCGATAACTATACTAGTATAGCTAGTA
>NW_017307781.1:343284-381667 GCF_000935625.1 Nanorana parkeri
CAGTAAATTTACATCCCAAGGTGGTCAATCCGAAGACATTGTTCATTGTATGCAAGTACTTATCACGTAGTTCTAATGTTCCCATTACCCTGGTGTTAGTTGTAATGCATTCTGGTAAAAAGTCAGGAATCCCTATTTAAGCGTAGTGAAATTATTAAGTGCACAACGGGGACTAGCCGAGGACCGCATGTGAACCTTGAGTCGGCTAGGTGAGTGATGCATGTTGTATTCTTATCTGAATTTGGGGTTTGTCAGTTAGCAGGGCCAGGGTCCCCTGGCCTTCCCAATCTCGAGATGTTTCTTCATTATTGATCATGCTTCGGATTTGAGAACCTGGTATTCTGGGGTACTGGTGAAATGGTGCCAGCATGCCCACATGTGGGAGAACTTGGTCAGCGCATCCCTTTTTGTGAAGAGCAGATCCTCCATTTCGTGGACATGGTCGATCTGTCGGATCCATTCAGACAGCGAGGGTGGCCTCGTCTCCTTCTAGTGTCTCGGGATCATTGTGCGAGCGGCTTTGATCATATGTTTTTGTAGTGATTTCCGTAGACCCAAATTGGCAGTAGGGTCAGACATTAGGAAAGTCGTCGGCGTGAAACGCATGGTCTGTCCTGTGACTTGGGAGGTAATGTTGTGGACTTCGGTCCAGTACTTGGCAAGGTCTGGGCAAGTCCAGAAGACGTGCAGAAGAGTGCCAGCGCCTGCCTGGCATCTCCAGCACGTGTCTGGGACTTCTGGGTAGATTTTGTGTAGAACCTGTTGGGTCCTACAGGTGAAACTCGAATAATTAGAATATCGTGCAAAAGTAATTGCAGTAAGTGCTGCAAAAGGGGCCCAAACCAAGTACTGAGTACATATGCATGCTTGTACTTTTCAGAGGTCCGATATTGTTCTATGTACAATCCTTGTTTTATTGATTGCATGTAATAATCTACTTTTTTGAGGTTGTGGATTTGGGGTTCTTGGGGTTTTCATGAGCTGTAAGCCATAATCATCACAATTATGACAAATCACGGCTGGAACTATCTTGCTTTGCATGTAATGAGTCTATCTCATATATTAGTTTCACCTTTTAAGTTGCATTAGTGAAATAAATGAACTTTGCACGATATTCTAATTATTCGAGTTTCACCTGTATACCAATATGTCAGTATCTTGTAGTTTGTCTCTTGAGTCTTACTACTGATGGAACTGGCGTGTACATTTTGGCATATGTCACTCCAGTCCTCATCCGTCCAGGACACTTGAAATTCTTTTTCCCACTCAAGGCGAGTTCTGTCTTCCCTGTGTCTGTGTGTGTCTTGTAGCAGCGCGTAAAGTCTAGAAATTATGTGGTCTTGGGGGCTCTGTCCAGTAGACATTTTCTCTAGGGGGGTCAGAGCTCTGGAGAAATTGATCTTCCCCGCACGGCTACTAAGGAAATTCCGTATCTGGAGGTATATCCACCATGGGGTATTCCCCTTCTGTGCTAGGTGTGTGAGATCACATCTCTCCAGAAACTGTTGATCCTGAAAAAACAGTGTCGCCGTGAGTGGTTCATCCGTGGACCAATACTGTTGGAATTCTGGGGTTTGCCCAGGATGGAAGGCTGGATTATGCAGTATTGGTTTTAAGGGGCTATCTGCTGTGGTGAGAGTCCTTCTTTTTCGTAAAATCAAAAACTCTCTCATCGTCGACGAGATCAGTGGGTGCGATGGGTTGAGTACTGGTCTGTCAGGGTCTGAGAGTCACACCATGGAGGAGATCGGGTTCGGGAACCAACTCTGCTCCATGGTTACCCAGAGTTTTGGTGTCAGTCGATTGTGCCACTGTATGATCCTAGCTAGGTGAGATGCTTGGTAATACCTATATGGGTCTGGCACCGCTAGGCCTCCATGTGTCTTGGGGCGCCGTAATAAGTCCCAGGACATATGTGGTGTCTTGTCTTTCCAGACAAATTGAGAGAAAGCCATTCGCAGGCTCTGGAAGAACGACCTCGGTAGGGTTATGGGGATCGTTTGAAAAAGCTATAAGAGCCTCGGAAGCATGTTCATTTTGAGTAAAGCCACTCGGCCAAACCAGGTAAAAGTAAGTGTACGCCACTTCTGTAGGTCAGTAATGGTTGGAAATTTAGTGAAAAAAAGAGAGTCAGAAGGTCAGTTGGGAGATGTATCCCTAAGTATTTAAGTGAGGAATTGTTCAATTGGAATGGGCAATTACGTCTTAGGGGATCCGTGATGGAGGCGGGGGTGGAGACACTGAGCGCAGCAGACTTGCCAAAATTGATTTTCAGGTTAGAAAGGGAGGAATAGTTCTCAAACATCGTCATCAGTGTAGGTAGGGAGCTGGTCGGGTTAGTTAAGAAGAATAGCAGGTCGTCGGCAAACGCTGCCACTTTGTGTTCCACTTTGCCAATTGTTACCCCATTGATCTGTGGATCCTTAATAACCATCCTGATGAGGGGTTCCAGTGTCAAAATGAAGAGTGTAGGGGAGAGGGGGCAGCCTTGCCGGGTGTCGTTTGAAACAGGGAAACTACGGGACATTTATCCCGTTGTCTTCACCCTCGCCGTCGGTCGTGCATAGATGGCCCGAATCCAGGCCATCATTTGGGCCTGGAGGCCTATATGGCCCAGTACTGCAAACAGTACGGTACCTACCCTCTCTGTCCGACACGGAATCCGACAGATCGGAAGACAGTGATCTATGAAACAAAATCGAAACACCTTTAGATTTAGTAGATGAAGAGGTTGCATGATACCCCAGCGGGTAATGGGGGTTCGAGAATTTGGGTATCGTCCCTGAGCTGAAGTGTGTCTCCTGGATAAAGGCCACTGACGCCCTGGCTTTCTTTACATCTCCCAAGATAAGTGATCTTTTCTCAGGTATGTTGAGTCCCCTAGCGTTCAGTGACATCACTATCAGGTCTGTTAGGGATGTCATATTGGTCATGTATTGGGTGCAGGTACAGAGGGCTAGGGGTTGGGGCTATGCAATACAGTTGCAATAAATGAACACTGTTGTGGGCGGGGCAGGAGGGGAAGTGGCGCACAAAGATGTCCAGGGGGTGGTGGGAGCAAGACTAACTAACAAACAAAAAACAAGTGAATCCCCTCTTCTCCGTTCCAACCACCTATACCGAACTTAGCGTTCTGGCAGGAAGAACAAGAGAGTTTTCGTAGGGGGCAACCTATATTGTGGGCAGCAACTAGTGCCACTCACAATTGCCTCACTCTGGGGGAGTGGGTTTGGCTTCTTAAAGTTATCGTGTCAAGATGGTTACGTTCAACTCCAGTCAGGTGTCCTCCAGGCTCCCGAGGGTCATGCCGGGATCTTACTAGGTCCTGCTAAATGGTGCATGTGTCAGGGATGAGGGGAAGCAGAACTCGTCCAGGTCCAACGTCCTAACGATAACATTACTCCAGGTTACTAGCCACGGGGAGGGTGGGAGGGGTGTCTGGAGCCGGGTCCCTATCTGAAAGTGGTAAACATTACCAACTATAGGCTATTGTGCATCCACCCCTGTGGGCTATGAACCTGTACCTATTAAAACATGAGCTTAAAACAGGCAATAAAACATACTAACTTCAGCAAAGATGTTTAGGTGATACTATACGTGTCTGTTCCCTTCTGGTCAGCGGACTCCCAAACCATCGCCATCCGGCCCCCTTGCTTCGAATCATGGCCTCCAGGAAGCAGGTTCAGGGTTCCGCTGGCCAGGGGGGAACCTGTAACATCAAAACATGCATACATCAGAAACGGTTGGAGTAAAACAAAGGAACTTCAACAATCCCAACTGGCTGTGGGCACACCGTGTCAAAGTATCCGTGAGGAAGGCATGGAGGTCCGCGATCGTTTGGTATGCGAGTCCCGCGGCCTATCAAGGTTAACAGGGGAAGTTCTGAAGAAATGTTTGCGGATCCCGTGGTTCTTTGCCTAAGAACTAGTGTGGCCTTGTGGGATCTCAGCGAAGGGGATGTCCGCCCTCCTGTTCCACAGTTGAGTCCATCAGGTAATCGTTGCGTTAAAAGGAGTCCTTGGGTGCCCGCCGGCATTGGTCTTTTGGAGCAGCTCTGGGACTTCTATTCGGGTCTGCCTCCGATGGTGATCGGTCCCGTTTGCGACTAGGCCTCTCGGCACCCATCTTCGTACCCATCCGGTACCGTAATAGTCGGGATGCCTAGGTGCGTGCAGAATTTCTCCGCTTCCTCAGGTAGGCGCAGGGTAACCGTGCGGCCGCGATGTAATGCGGACAGGCAAAACGGAAACCTCCAGCGGTATGAAATGCCATGGTTGCGTAGATAGTCCAGAAGCGGGCGTAGTGCTCTACGTTGCTGTAAGGGGATGTTGGACAGGTCTTGAAAGAGTTTCACCTCTGAACCGTCATACTTGATCATGGCCTTAGCTCGGGCTCGCTGCAGGATCTCCTTCTTTAGCGGGAAGTTCTGTAAGCAGCAGATTATGTCCCTCGGGATGTCATCCTGCAGGTTTCAGTGCCTCGGCGTCCTGTGAGCTCTCACAAAATCAATGGGGGACTCAGGCGGGCGATCCAGTAGGTTGTTAAAGGTGTCAGTCAGGGCAGTCTTAACTAAGTCCTGCATGACCGTCTCAGGAACCCCCTGACACGGATGTTCGCCCGGCGGCCCCTATTATCTAGGTCTTCCATGTGGCGGCGCATATCGATCATCGAGCGGGTGGTGTTATCTTGGTGAGCCCGCAGAGAGTGGATGGCGGTGTCTCTCCCCGCTCCGGCCTGCTCCACCTCCCGAAGCCTGCGGTCTATATCCTGTATGTCCTGTCTGAGCTCAGAGACCGGCGAGCTCAGAGCATTCTTAATGTCACCGGCAAGTAGGGTAAGATCTGACCTGGTAGGTAGTTGTTGGATGTAGGAGGACATCGAGCCCGGATCCATGGGGGCCGGAGGCACAGCTGAGGTTCCACATGCTGTATACGGGCTAGCCGTGGTCTGCGCCATATTGGAAGAGTGGGTAGTCGAAGTGTCCGATCGCTGTGTACGGAACATTTCGGGGAATTGGCGGCTCAGTTGGTCCCATCCGACCCAGGAGATCTGGACCTGCCGTCCTGTCTGCCTATTTTCCCCATTATAGTCCGGGGCAGGATTATGTAGCTTCGCTCGGGAGATCTGGAGACGGAGCTCTGGAGTTAAGCGTCCATCTTCTTCAGTGCCAGGCCACGCCCCCTTTATTAATTTTTTTCACTTAACTTTATTGTTATCACACAGGAGCTAACAATTCCCTGTGTGATAGCATTTGGAGTTGACAGGTTCTTTTTATTGAATCTGTCACCTCCAATACAGTGGTTATAGCACAGCATTGTGCTGGAACTCCTGTGACAGCTGGGATGGGAAGGCTGTGTGTACAGCCCTCCCGTCTCAGTGTTAACACAGAGCAGAGCGGAGAACGGACATTCTCCACTCTGCTCCCGACTCTCCATTATGAAGCAATTTGCTGTGGTCCCAGGTCCCTCTAGAAGAGTGGGGGACCTCAAAAACTATGAAAGGGAGGGAAGCAGCTGGTTGGGAGAGAGGTGGCCGGCAGAGGTGGATGGACCATGGAGGGAGGAGGGGGTGGCAGAGGGTTGGGACGGAGCAGCAGGCTAATTACAAGTGATGTCGGTGGCACAACCTCCAACATCACTTCACCGGCTCCCCTTCTGTAGATTTAGCGCCGCTTGCCCAAAGCAGGGATAAATATATACTGTATATTGAAGCATCCTGGTCTTCCATAACACCTCAGCAGTGCCACAGGCTGATAACTTCCATGCCACACGGCATTGAGGCAGTAATTGCTGCAAAAGGGGCCCAAACCAAGTACTGAGTACATATGCATGCTTATACTTTTCAGAGGTCCGATATTGTTCTATGTACAATCCTTGTTTTATTGATTGCATGTAATATTCTAATTTTCTGAGATTGTGGATTTGGGGTTTTCATGAGCTGTAAGCCATAATCATCACAATTATGACAAATCACGGCTTGAACTATCTTGCTTTGCATGTAATGAGTCTATCTCATATATTAGTTTCACCTTTTAAGTTGCATTAGTGAAATAAATTAACTTTTGCACGATATTCTAATTATTTGAGTTTCACCTGTATGTAGGAGCAGCACATTAATCTACAATATTCTACAAATCTTCAACATGTCACTAAATAAGCCAACTTATCTAAACTTATAACCATATTATTTATCTTGTCTACATACAGTATGTCCTATGACTCTGCAAATAATGCAAACTGTGCAAAATGTCTGCAAGTAATATAAGCTGTGCAAAATTTCAATAAAAGAGAGTGACAAGTGCTCAACAATCCATAGTGTATTCAGTCTACTAATTAATTGCTGTGCTTATTTAGTCCAATGCTGTGTTTCTCCTGGTAAATTATATGAAATCCAGTGCTCAAAATGTCACTTCTCTCCTATTGTGTTCCACACAGTCCAGTGACACTTCCCTCACCATCAAACTGGCACTCCCCTTATTCAATAGAGCTCAACTAACCTAAATTAGGTCAATAACGCTTAGACACACAATTGGTCACAGTGATACACATGAATATACAAAGAATGAAGTCATAATAGACACTACCAAAAGTATGTGCACTGTGTCCTTACTAAAGGCAAAGAATATTATAATAATATACAGTATAATAATATCCGGCAATCATGTATATATATATCTGGGGAGATAAGTAATTTGTAGCAGAGAGATAACGTTTTAGAAAGGGGGCCTGTTGTATTGCACTCTCTCTCGAACGGTGATAGCGGTCTAGAAAAAAGACTCGGCGACGGTAATGAGGATAGTGTGTCAGTTGGCGTATTCTCCAGAAGCCTAAGGTTGACAGAGATGGGTCCGACGTTAGCTCAGAAAGAGTGGGCCACGCGGTCCCTTGAGAAAGTGGAAAGGTCTGAACTTATCTTGCTTCCCCAGTCGGCGGAATACCGCGTCCTGAATGCCGGGAGAGAAGTCCGGAGTCCCGATAACTGGGTGTAAAGGGGATGGTGAGATTTAGAAAGGGGGCCTGTTGTATTGCACTCTCTCTCGAACGGTGATAGCGGTCTAGAAAAAAGACTCGGCGACGGTAATGAGGATAGTGTGTCAGTTGGCGTATTCTCCAGAAGCCTAAGGTTGACAGAGATGGGTCCGACGTTAGCTCAGAAAGAGTGGGCCACGCGGTCCCTTGAGAAAGTGGAAAGGTCTGAACTTATCTTGCTTCCCCAGTCGGCGGAATACCGCGTCCTGAATGCCGGGAGAGAAGTCCGGAGTCCCGATAACTGGGTGTAAAGGGGATGGTGAGGTCGATATTTCTTTGGATTTGAATGCCAATTTGGCCACTTTCAGAGTGGGGCCAATAGTGGGGTGTAGCTGGATGTGTCTCGGGGCGTGACGTATACACCAAGGGAGGGTCTGCAAAGGAATGAAGGAGAAGGACTGTTCCAACACGACCCAAGCCTTGAGCTCCCCGTGTCTACACCAGTCTATGATCCGAGAGAGATGTGCCGCGAGGTAATATAGGTGAACATCTGGCAGCGCCAAGCCTCCATGAGGCTTGGGACGCCGCAGAATGGAGTGCCGGATCCTAGCTGGTCCACGGGCCCAAATAAAGTTAGACGCTGTGTGTTTTCTATCTTCTTTCATTTTGGCGCTCACTTCCATAGATACTCTTTTCTCTTTTTTTTTTCATCTCAATCACTCTAACAATCCTCCCTCTCTCTTGCTGGTCCCTTGTGACTGTCACCAGCAGTGACACTAACTCAGCCTAGGGTCTGTTAATCTATTCATATCCATGGAGTTCACCCTCCTTTGGGGGGCTCAGCTGGCTGAATGAACAGTAGCCTGGGGTTGTAGCAGTCCAGGGGCAAGGAGGAGAATGAAGGTCACAGCAAGATTTAGGGAGAAAGAGTTCATAGAGCAGAGTATAGTGAGAAAATAGCTAGGATGAAAACCACTTAGGAAAGAGAACGACTGGCGACAGAGACATGCATATATATGTTTGTCAAAATATTGCAAATATAGCTGGACTAGACAATGAGGGCAGAAAGGGACAATGTTTTGCAAATAAAAAAGATGAGAAAACAATCTCTTTTTATAGAATCTGTTTGTTTTCAGTACCCGTGAGTCTCAATTTCTGCATGTAAAAAGATTACAACAACATTGTAGTTTATTGAGCTACATGTCATTTGTAGGGTTCTCTTTAAAAACTAGAGCATAGTGTTGTACAAAATAATAAGCAGATCCCACCTGTTGTGAATATGGAAGTATCTGACAGCTAGGACTCGGAGCAATACTTTAGTTTTATAGATAAGCTTGTCTAATGAAAATCTGAAGAAAGGGTAGCATAGCATAGAAGCTACTGACTTTCTCTTTCATCATCCCATCCCCTTTCTGGCATAGAAGGCAATGGCGTTCTCTCTCATCATCCCATCCCCTTTAGAAAAAGTGATGGAGATAAAAATTGAGACACAAAACTTGTGTGCACATAACTTTACTAATGGTTTGTGAAAATAATAGTAAATTTGATATATTTTGTTCTTTCTTGATCTCTTTTTGTATCGCTATACCTATCCCATCATCTGAATGCTTTCTATTATGCATAGTTAATGTTAACTTACATGCTTAAGTAACTGACATATTCCTCTCTTTTTATCCCCTCTTTTCATACAGAGGATCATGTGATCGAAGGTGAGTAGCTGCTTGTTTAAATAATACCATTTGATGCCTGCTTTAATAATGTCATCTGAGACTCCTTAGGTATCTAAGAGGAAAAGGCTTAGGTGTTGCTATGATTATTTCTAAGCGTGCTACTACTTGATTCCTTTTCTCAGTTTCTTCTAACCAGTAATTTTTCTTCTTCTAGTAACTCCTGTTTGTTCACCATCCCCTACTATGTTGCATTCGCGTCACCTGACTCCTCTGCACATAATAATGAGCAAGAATTATGCAAATTATGCTAATTAGACATTAATGGGAAAGCACAGGCCTGGAAATCAAGAGTGATTTAGGGTAAAGGAAAGAAAGAAGAAGAGACGAATGTGAGATAAAGTGAGAAAAAGCTAGAAAGAATTGATTAAAAAAAAGAAACTGGGAATAAAGTTCTTCTACAAGGCAGCAATGTACGTGAACCACGATGGGTTTTTTTTTGCATCACCAGTAGCAATATGCTCATTTAAACATTGTGGCAAGAATTGAAGCCAGTTTATTATCAGTAAAACAAGAAAAGCTCTGTGTAAAAGATGATTCAATTAGAACTTTGGACATAAAGTTGTATGCCTTCAGGCTTCTAAATGGAAATCAACCACTGGTGGCAGGCAAATGCCAACTAGTCAATAGCTCTTGGGGAAACACTGATCAGACAGGTCAGGTCTCCTCTGAGGCAAGTGGTGCTGGCAGTGTCAGTTTGCTCTTCTCCCCCACCTTATGCATGCATGTTATGCCATGTGTTAATATGTTTTGCATTAGGGCAGCCGATTCATTTGAAATTTGAAAAATGTGCATGTACTATTTTCTACAACACATCGTGGTGCAATATTATGGGTTGTGGTGTGCTGCATATACGTTGTTGAGATGCGTTGGGGTGTCATTCACAACAATGGCACAGCTTCACAACAATGTGCATGAGACACGCTACAATAACACACATTACCGTAGCGCAGTGGTGTAAATACAGGTCAAGGATTAAATCCATTAAGATTCAATAACATTATTATAATCAGAGACTATGACTTAGCACTGTTTTGTGTGAAACTCATCAGAGGGTTCTTTTGATTACTAAGGGTATGCTGTATTGTGTTCCTTTTTACCAATAAACACGCTGGGGGGAATTTATCAAAACTGGAGCAGACAAAATCTGGAGCAGCTGGAGCAGCTGTGCATAGCAACCAATCAGCTTTTCTCAGTTTGTTCAGTTAAGATTTGAAAATGAAAGATAGAATGTGATTGGTTGCTATGCACAACTGTTCCAGATTTTGTCTGCTCCAGTTCTGATAAACCCCTCTCAATGCATTAGCAACATTCCAGAGTGTGGTTCTTCCCCATCTCAGTGGAAGCAAAAAGGTTGACAACTGAGCTGATGTGGAAATAAAAAACAGGAGGGCCAGTTTACATTTAAGCAGCCCGCCTACACCAGGGCTGCCCACAATTTTTCGTCTGGAGATCTACTTTTCAAATGAGGAGCTCAATGAGGTCTACCAGCAAAAAAAAAAAAACACCTTTATCTAGAAAACAAGCACATTAAAATAGTTACTGGTACTAATGCCTCTCTCTGCTGTCTCTCTCTGGGCCTGTTCACTCCACAAAGTCTGCGTTCAAGAGCGTTTGGCCTGTGGAACGCAAACTGGCCGGCTCCCTGCATTCAGGGGCGGGAGGTGGCATGATGTTGCATTGAAGTCAATGGCACGGCAACCACGCCCCCAACCCGCTTTGCAATCGCCCGGACCCGGAACGCTGGCATATTAGTGTCTGCGGTGCCATTGACTTCAATGCACTGCCACACCCCCTTGCGCCCCTGAACACAGGAAGGCAGCCGTGTTGCGTTCCAGAGGCTGAACACTCTGGCGCGCAGACGTTGTGGTGTGAACCGGCCCTCTCTCTGGGCTGTCTCTTCTCTCTCTCCTCGTGCTCTCTCTCCCCTGTCTCTCTGTCTCTTCTCTCTGCTGTCTCTTCTCTCGCTCTGCTGTCTCTTCTCTCTGCTGTCACTCTTCTCTCGCTCTGCTGTCTCTTCTCTCTGCTGTCACTCTTCTCTCTCTCTGCTGTCTCTTCTCTCCTGGCTGTCTTTACTTACCTGCACTGCAGCAGCTTCCCGGGTCTCCTCTCAGGTGCATTGATCTGTCCTCCCACGGTGCTCGTGTGGCCAAATATGGCCGACGCTGCACACAGGGAGAGCTGTCCTGCCCCTTCCTGTCTGCAGCGTCTGACACATTCAGCCACACGAGCATCGTGGGAGGGAGCTCAGGTAAGTGAGCGGATCGCGATCTACCAGTGTTCGCTTTGCGATCGACTGGTAGATCGCGATCGACCTAATGGGCATCCCTGGCCTACACATTACAAACATCTGTCTGAACAGATACTGTAAACCTGTGTTCTAATAACGAAGTGCAATAGCTGTATAATTCCTTCTACATTGGTGATTTACATGTCATAGAAAAGGTAATGGCATGCACAATATCAAGGTTATTCAGAAAAGGGTCAAGAGTTTGGAGAAGGCAGGAGAAGTGAACAATCTAGGCCAAAATAGCTGATTTGGAAAAATTCTCCAGTTCAACTCACTTTCCAGTTCAGCTATGTTGTCCTAGATTGTTCACTTCTGCCTTCGCCAAACTCTTCGTCCTTTAGCGAATAAGCGAATATGTTTCTGGAAATTGCCTGGCACTAAAAACATTGCCAGAAAGGTCCTTTTAAATATTTCTGTTGAAAGACATTAAAGGAAACCTGTCACAAACATAGACATATTTGCACTGTGCAAATATACACTACGGCGAGCAGTAATATTTAAAATGATAATGCACAATGAAGTTCAGGTGCAGTTAAGATGAGACGTATTTCCGATGCAGCAAAGTGACATTAGACAAAAAGGGGGAAAAAATGACAGTCCGCAGAAGAAAAAAAAAAAAAAGCATGAGGTTTCCCCCCAATTATTACCAGACACTTTTGGTCTGGTAGGAATGTTGGGAGGGACCTCCCCAAGTTAAAAATAAACAAAAGTGCGTGGGTTTTCCACCAAAAGTCATACCAGGCCATTTAGGTCTGGTAGGAATTTTAAGGAGGAACCCCACTCTCAAAAAATGGGTTAAGAAAAATGTGGGGTCCTCCCTAAAATTCCTACCAGACCCTTGATCCGAGCACAGGCCTGGCAGGAAAGGGGGGACGATTGAGCGCCCACTCCTCCCTGCACCAAACCAGGCCGCATGCCCTCTGCATTGGGTTTCCCCATGCTGATAGGACAAGGGCCTCTTCCCCACAACCCTGGCCCGGTGGTTGTGAGGCTCTGCGGGCAGGGGGCTTATTTGCATTTGGTACTCCTTTAATATAGGGAGCACCCAGATGCCACTCCCCCCTTTTAAATGAGTAAGGGGTGCTTGTACCCCTTTTCATTCACTAAAGGGTTAAAAGTAAATGTAAATAAACACACCACATATTTTGAAAAAGTCCTTTAGTTGAAAAAAAAAATGGCTCCATTGATGTAATCCAGCGTCAATCACGATGAACGATGCCCACAGACTTGCCGACATAAAAAAATCCAGCCGCAAAAAGTCGCCGCAAAATGACAGCTCCAGCCTAAATGTAAATAAATGGGTAGATTAAGCCATGACATCATGGGGCTTGTTCCACCCATTCGCATAGAATTCGCAAGCTCCCGAATTCTATTGCCATTTGGGTTTGTGTGCCGAGTTGTCATAATACTAGATATGTAAGCTGGCAAAAAAAATTGTTTCGTTTAGTTTTGTTTCGGATGTTTCCTTATTTCATTTTTCGGGTCTGAAAGTCAATTTGTTTCGGCATTCGGATTCGCATGGATCCGTATTTCTTTAACCGCTTGAAGTCCAGGTGTTTGGACCCCCTTCCTGGCCAGGCCATTTTTCAGTATTCATCGCTGCGGTACTTTGATTGACATTTATTCTGTCATGCAACGCTGTATTGAAATTAATTTTGTACAATTTTTTGGGGACAGATAGAACTTTCTTTTGGTGGTATTTAATCACCACTGGGGTTTTAATTTTCTACTATATTTCGGGAAAATTACTGAAAATTTTGTAAAATAATTTTTTTAACATTATGTTATAATACAATTATTATTGCCCAATTTTTTGGTAAAATATAAAAGACGGGGTCACGTCGAGTAAATAGACACCAAACATGTCAAGCTTAAAAATTGCACGCACCCCCGAAATCGCAAAAAACTACCATACCCAAAATTGACCACAGGCGATGCTTTAAAAGCTTTTACCGCTCATCAGTTTAGTGTTATCAGTGATTGATAGCCCGAGAATTATTGCTCTCACTGCGATGTTTGGGGCGATATGTAACATGTGCAGCGCAATTATTTTTGCAGGTATGAGCACCCGAGGCATGTTTGCATGTGTATATGTATAGAAGGGGACTTTTAAAAAAAATTGTTTTTTTAATTCTTTTTTTATGTGTAACTTTAAATAATTTTTTTGGGAAACTTAAATTTTTTTCACTTAACTTTATTGCTATCACATAGGGGGGTAAGAAACCCCCCTATGTAATAGCCAATTTACAGTGACTCTTTATGGAGACATCAGGGGTCCCCCTATAGTAGCCAGAGAAATGACAGCTAAAGGTGGATGTAATACACATCACTTCCGCCTTTAAAAAGAGAGAAAGGGTCCCCACACACCTTACGATTATCGCACGATAATCGCGGGAAATTCCGCGATCGTACGATTATCGTAAGGTGTGTGGAAGCCGTGCGACCTCTACTACTGTAAGGTCGCACGACTTTAAACTTACGGACATGTTTGAAAACCCGCCGAGCATCGTACGATGTTCGGCGGGTTTGTGGCATGTCCGTACGATAACAGCCGTACGGCCCGGTGTGCGCAAGCGCACACTGCCCGTTCGGCATTGCGGTCATCGGAAGCCCGCCCCTCAGGGGGCGTGGCTTGCGATCATCGCAAGTACGATCTGCCTATGCAACATAGGCAGATCGTACGTTTTTTTAAGTACCTTACAACCATCGCAAGACAAAAGTCTTGCGATGGCTGTAAGGTGTGTGCCCAGCCAAAGAGAGATCAGCAGTGGGGGAATGCGGATCTCTCCACCTTCTCTGTACTAGTAGCCGCTGTGCCAGTGTTCTCGGGATAACCGGCAGCGGCAAAACACAAGGGGGGGCACGGCAGCAGAGAGGGGGGTGCATACAAGCAATCGGCTCTAGAGCCGGCCAAACGCTTGTATGTAACAGCCGGTAATGGCTGTGTACATTCCCGGCGAGACTCTTTAGAAAAAAAATCACATACATGCAAGGGCGGAACTACCGCCATAGCGACCCATGCGGGCGCTATGGGGCCCGCGCCAGAAGGGGGTCCGGTCGGGAGCAGGAGGGAGATTTAGGGGTCCTTAATTTCCGTGCGGCCACAAGTCAAACACTGCACCGCCGCACGGAACCTAAGGACACTCACCTGCAATCCTCTCCCCTGTCACAGTGCAGAGCGGGGGAGGGCGGAGTTATCTCCTGCCTGTGTTCGTCAGGAGAAGCAGCAGAGTAGATGTGTGATCTTCACTGCTGCTGGGGCTGGGGCTGCTGACAGGTAAGGGGGGTCGAGGGGGACAGGGAAGTATCTTTTCTCCTTAGATCCATAGAGCTGCAGTAGCCATTAACACTGGCCGCGGCTCATTCATATGCTACTAAATAATGATTTGCATATTAATGAGCCGCGGTATTCATATGTAAATCCCACGTCTCATTAATATGCAAATTGCCCTTCCCACTCCAAGGCCACTGAATGAGGGGGGTGGGACAGGGGGGAGTCAGGTCCTAAAGTTGCAGAATAGAGAAAGCAAAGTTTCGGCTTTGTTCACACCATATACAGTGCATTCCAGTGCGGCTAGCTGCTGGAATGCACTGTATTGCATAGTAAAGTCCCCTGTGCGTGCTGGGGCGGGAAGGGGTGTGGTAGTGCATTGAAGTCAATGGCACCGCTGCCACGCCCCCCTGCCCGCAGTGCCACCTTAGTGCCTGTGTTGCGGTCCAGTGCGATCGGAAAAAATGGTGCATGCACCAGAACACAGGGGGGAGTTTACTATGCCATACAGTGCGTTCCAGCAGCTAAACACACTGGAACGCATTGTATGTGGTGTGAACAAGCGCTTAGAATTGGTCGGTGGAAGAGAGGCGAGATGCTGTGCATCCACACTGCCCACTCTGTGTACCCGCCCACTGTCACCCTCTCTGTGCACCCACCTACGCTTCCACCCACTCTGTGCACTCACCCACAATTTAGACTGCCACACCAAAGAAATGAGGGAAAGTGCGTTATATTGCACTATGTAATCCTTCTGTGGTGTGGCAGTGTAATTATAACTTTAAATAACATTGCCACAGCAGTGAAGCCGGGGAAAGTGGGGTTACAAATGATGAACCCCTGTGGTATTTTAAGTTATAATTATAACCCCTCTTGTGTAATTGTAAATCCCATTTTCCCAGCTTTATTGGTGGCACTGTTAAAGAAATAGGCCTCGTTACACATGACGTTCTGGCATTCCTGCAGCAGAAACATACAGATTATGACAGGAATGTCAGGTGTCCCACTTAGATGTGGCTGCTGTACCCACTGAAGTTAATGACCAGGTGACAGCGGCCATATCTGTAAGCGGCAGTCCGCACGTAATGTGCGTGATATGATTAAATGCAGTTTTGAATAGATCACTGTTTCTGGACGCACGTATCCTGCGTTCTGGGACAGTGATTTAGTGCAAACTGCATTTATTCGTATTACGGTATATAATAATAATATATGCTGTAGTTCAAGCACCAGAGGGGGGTGCGTATTGGGGGGGCCCTCTACAAATTTTTGCTATGGGGCCCTGTGATTTCTAGTTACGCCCCTGCATACATGTACTTCCCCCTGCCAGGAAGCATCTGCCCACGCCCGTTTCTTTTACAATGGGCAGGACAGCAAGGGGTTAAAATAACTTTTTCAAAATGTGTGGAGTGTTTATTTACATTTACTTTTTAAGTACTTGTACATTTACAAGTACCCCATACTCCTTCAAAAAGGAGGGGCGGTGGTATCTGGGTGCCCCCTTAAAGTGGTACCCCGATGCAAATAACTCCCCTGCCCGCAGTAAGAGGTCTTTGACACCCTCCAAATGGCTTAGTATGGTTCAGGGAGGCAGTCCCCTCCCCCTTTCCTGCCCTGCCGAGCCTGTGCCCGGATCAAGGTTCTGGTAAGAATTTTACGGGACCTAAAGTGCCTGCTATGACTTTTGGGGGGAACCCTACACAGTTTTTTTATTCTTAATTTGGGGGAGTCCCTCCTAACATTCCTACCAGAGCTAAAGAGTCTGGTATCAATTGGGGGGAACCTCATGGTTTTTTTTTTTTCTGCGGACTGTAAAAAAAATTTAAAAATCATTTTTGCTGCATCGAAAATCTGTTCGTAATGAAAATTACTACCTACAACTACTAAGCTGATGTTTAACACAATAAAACTTCATGCGGGAAAGAAATTTGGATGCATCTGAAATTTTCGTTCTCAGAAATTCGTATTCGTTTGCATTCGTTATTTCTGTCATTCTGAATTCGTGTGCATGCGAATGTACGAATTTAAGAAAATTCACCCGAATACCAAATATTTGCGTTATCTACTGTTTAGTCAGGGACATTGCTGAGTACAATATCTAGTGATATGTTTATGGGAAGATATAGGGGACCAAAACTTCTCCTGAACCTCGAGTCATATCACTGTGCTAAGGTCAGTGATTTCTTGACAATCACAATACATACATGATACATGCACAAACATTATACGCATGCATAATATAGTATCCACAATAATTAGCACTTTGTGTTTTTGTGTCACGCTTTTCTCTTTAAAGAAAAACTCCAGGGAAAAATTGTATTAACCCTTGCAGTGGGGCTACCCACGCACTGCAAGGGTTAACGGCTCGTTTTTGTCTAGGGACTAAAATAAAAAAAAGTTATACTCACGTGAACCTTGGAGTTGGCAGCTCTCCCTATAGCCTGTCTCCTCCTCTGCTGCAGCGATTATATGTCCCTCTGAGTCCTCACTCCAATACACAGTGTAAAGGATGTGATGATTTGAGGATCCTTAAACTGCTGAAGCAGAGGGGGAGAGACACTGGAAGGAACGTGTAGCCAGCTCCGAGGATCAGGTGAGTATAACTTAGTTATTTTCAGCTCTAGACCAAAATAAGCACTTAACCCTTGCAGTGTTGGGGTAGCCTTACTGCAAGGGTTAACAATATTTTCCCGCAGATTTCTGCTTTTACATATCAGTGAAATGCTGTTCATCTACATGCCTTAACCCTCTTTACTAGACATGTGCACTGCCAAAAAATTTGTTTAGTTTTGTTTCGTTTTAAATTCGGATTTGTGTTATTTCGTTTTTCGGGATTCGGGTGTGAAAGTCAATTCCGATTGGGAATTCGGATTCGGACGAAATTCGGTAGCGGTAGTTCGTTTGAACGCTCGTTTCAGTTTCATTTCTTATTCGTTTAGTTCATTCATTCGTTCGTTTGCAGCAAAGTGACTTTTGAGGGGGAAAAATATTTTTCTTCAACGAACGAAACGAATAAGAAACGAACGTTCGAACGAACTACCGAATTTCGGAAACGGAAATTCGCATTCCTTTGCATTCGTTATATCTGTAATTCGGAATTCGGATACATCCGAATTTCCGAAAATTCGTCCGAATTTCGATTCGGTACGAAACGAATCACACATGTCTATTCTTTACTTCTATACGTCTGCACTTACTTCAACCCTCTATAGCCTAACTTTTCACATTTAATTTCCTAGGTGCCCTAAAATATTTCTTTACTTACTTTACTCTTCCTACCCTGGGGGTCTCTATTTCCTGTCTCTGTGCTGTGTCTTACAGATATGAGTAAAACAATCTGTGACTTTCATATGCCACGTCATATGTCATGTCTACACAAGGGAAGATGGTTTTAAGTACTGTGCACAGATAGCTGTGTATGTCTTCTCTAAAATGTATTTAAAAAAAAAATCTATTTCTGAATTTTACAGCACTAGACAACTGTAAAGGATCTATTTGAAGGGAGCCATAAATTATGATAATATCCAGCCATGTACAGTATCTTACATGGATATATTGCTGTGTTCATTTGATGGCAGGTTTTTCTACTGTTGTATTTGACAATATACTTTATTGTATATTAGCAGTATTATGTATTACATTTCTAAAGAGTAATCCTCCAGTTTTAGGAATATGGATAACTAATAAGCAACTTGTGGTACACTTCTGCCGTATGGGTATTGCAAGAAAACACATAACTATTGTTAATATTAGCCTTATAGCAATTATTATTAGTTATTGGATTTTTTTTTTTTTTATGTTTATTTTAATAAAGTCCTAAGACTAGTGTCAGGAATGGCCAATGACTATTGGCTATGAAACATTAGCAATTGTTTGGAGAAGCACAGGTAAGTTTAAAACAAAAGCATGAGTGTAAAGGCCTTTTAGATATACAGATAAAAAATTATATATATATATATAAGTATCCCATTTACCAGTAAATATTTAGGGGTATATATTTAACCACACTGCAAATGCCTGAGTTTTAGGGGTTGATTTACTAAGCTCAAAAACACGCCGGTATTGCACGCGTGCGCACATAGGCGTATGTCACGAAAACGTGTTATATAGGCGTGAATCAATGCACATGTCTGTTAATGCTGTAACGCGGATGGCGTGTTACATCTACATATTTTAGGTAGTGCTTTCTGGCTATACTTTAAAGGATTCTGTAATGGGGATGTGCAATGGTATTGTTTATGATTGTTGATATGGAAAAATATTGTTCAAAAACCACTTCCAAGGAGTTGAAATATCTTATTGTAAAACATTGATCATTACAATGGCCATGGCTCAGCACCAAAGGCTCAGTGGCCCCTCCAAACACCAGGATGTAGGATTTTGGAAAAATAATAATCTTACTCATTATTGTAACATATTTCTGCCACTTGCTTTGCACTGCTCCAACAACATCCATGAGCATGTTTCCCTAAGAGAAGCCCAGTGGCTTAGGGGTTAGAGCTACTGCCCCACAACACCCATGTCCCAGGTTCAAATCCTGCCTCAGATGACATGCATATATTCACATACAGTCATGCATATATCCACACAAATGCCAAACTGCTAAAACTCCACACATAAATGTATAAGTATATACAGGTGAAACTCGATTGGAATATCGTGCAAAGTTCATTTATTTCACTAATGCAACTTAAAAGGTGAAATATATGAGATAGACTCATTACATGCAAAGCAAGATAATTCAAGCCGTGATTTGTGATGATTATGGCTTACAGCTAATGAAAACCCCAAATCCACAACCTCAAAAAAGTAGATCATTACATGCATCAGTACAAGGATTGTACATAGAACAATATCGGACCTTTGAAAAGTACAAGCATGCATATGTACTCAGTTCTTGGTTTGGGCCCCTTTTGCAGCACTTACTGCAATGACTTTTGCACGATATTCTAATTATTCGAGTTTTACCTGTATGCCTACAATACACAGATATGTGTACAATATGTATGCTGCTGTGCCTAGTTTCTGAATGGTACAGTTGTGCATGCATAAATCCTGTGCTCTATTGCCATCTTATGCACATATTTATTCTCAGCCTTTGCATAATAATATTCCTATAGCGCGCATATTTTTATTGCACATATATCCAGGCATTAGATGTATGTACATGTGCATTATATGCTGTATGTGTATGAGAAATATATATATATATGTGTGTATTGATTGCTAGACATGGGCAAATAGTTTTGTGCCGAAAATAAATTTGGACGCAATTTCAGAAATACGTATATCCGGATGTATCCCAATTACATCAAAAACAAAATGGGAAAAAAATACTGAATTCACGGAAATAATTAGCGGCAGTCCAGTCAGAATGGCGTTTTTTTGAAGAATTTTGTTTGCAGCAAACAGTGACAGAAGACAAAAGAAAAGCATTTATTTTTTACGGTCTGCAGTAGATGAACCCCAAAAAATGTGAGCCCCCCCCCCCATAGTTAAAACCAAAAAAAAAAAGTGCGTGGGGTTCCCCCCAAAATCGTCTGGTAGGAATTTTAAGAGGGAACCCCAGCCCCCAGAAAAATGGAGAAAAACACATGGGGTAACCCCTAACATTTCTACCAGACCCTTGATCCGAGCACTGGCCCAGCAGGGCAGGAAAGGGGGGACAATTGAGCATCCCTTCTCCCAGCACCTTACCAGGCCATGTGCCCTCGGCATTGGGAGGGTGTCCCCGTGCCGATGGGGACAAGGGCCTCTTCCCCACAACCCTGACCTGGTGGTTGTAGGGGTCTGCGGGCAAGGGGCTTATTTCCATCGGGTACCCCTTTAAATAAGGGGGCACCCAGATGCTACCCCCCTTGTGAATGAGTAAGGGCTACTTGTACCCCGACCCATTCACTAAAGGGTTTAATCAAATAGTTATTAAAAAGTCCAGACTTTTGATAAAAATCCTATAATTGAACAAAAAAGACAATTTTTGACTATTCCTTTAATAAAAATAAAAAAGGCATTTTTGCTGCAGCATGTTCTATACATGGTACAGAGAGGGCAGTCCCCCAGATCCCCATCCCCTTGTTGCAGACACACATACAGGGGTGTATCTACTACAAGGGAAACTAGGCATTTCCAGGTGGCGCCAAAAAAATGCTGCCCCAAACCAATTAGGTAAGAGAAAAAAATTATATTATAAATTATTCATAAGTTGCCAGTACTCCTGGATCTGGTGCTTCTTTGACTGGGGGACCAACATGTCCACCTATGCCGCCTACTCCAACATATATGCCATATTCCATATCCTTTTCTGTGTGTAAACAGACAACAGTTAAATAAATAATAAGAACTTAGTCATTTCATTTGGCATTGAGGGCACATCATCCTATGTTATAACACATAGGAGAAATCATACTTACTACTTACCCATAGTTGACGGTCATTAAATTGTGTTTCCTCATATTCCTTAATTAAAGCCACAAAGGTGGGGCAATTAGATGTTTTTTTCTATCAAGATTGGACTTTGTAACAATATTGCCCTTAAAAAGCATCCACCCTACAGAAGAAAACAACATGTCCTGCAAAATAGGCACATTACACCTCGGTCAACTAAACATGATCGGAAAGGAATCACAAGTAAGGAACATGAAAGTCATGCAATGATAAAAAGAAACATTGACACAAACGCAAAACATGCATACATGGCCAGAGTTTACCCACATCCGATTGCAGGTTGTTCTGAGTTGTGCAAATTCACAGCAGATGAGGCAACATTTTGGGATGAGACAAACTCTACAAAATATCACTGACAACTTCTACACAAAGTATGGCAATACAAATATGATGTTGAACAAAACATATCTATGGAGAGAGACAGACGGAGAGAGAGCGTGATTATGCATGTTACACCTGTTGGGAAATAAGGGTGCTAAGGCTAAAACCACCTATTCATACAAAAGGAACAAAGACAAGGCAAGCAATGCTTTCATCATTATGAGACGGTGAGGAGTGCACATAGAAAATATTAACCTGGACATATCATGAAACCAACCAAACATTTTTGAACCCAAGTCACATCAGATTAAAACCAACATATGGCAATAAATGACACACATTTCCTATATGAGAACTCAGTTTCTAGCAGAGTGGTTTTTAAAAAAAATTATTTTATTTAAAATTGCATAAAAATTATACATAACAACAATACATTCAAGGGAAAGGAAATCCCCATATTCAACATACCAAGATCCATAACAATATACACCTCAATGCAATCCCTTTATAGCCCTCACAATCCCCCACCCCCTCCCCACCCACATAATCACCTTTTAATACACAAAAAACAAAAACACCAACTATCACCCCACACATCCCACATGAAGCACAAACATCTCAAAACAACCCCCCTCCCATCTTACCCAAGCTTCCCCTAAAAGGAGAAGGAACCAGAGATCAAAAAACAACAAAGTCATATATTTACATAAAAAAAAACAGTTTTATCACAACCTTAGACCCAATCTTTCCAGGATCTGAACCTCCAGCATACCTCCTTCCTCACCCTTTCACCTCCATCCACTTCACAACCATTTTCATCAAGCACTTTACTTAACACATTCTTACTCTCATATACCTTCTTAAAGAAAAAACTGGTACACCGTTCATCTTTTTCTCTCACAAGCCTCTTGGCTTGAGCCACAATTGCCTTTCCTTTTTCCACCAGAAACATTCTCAACTTCTCCTTCGCTTCCATAATCTCATTATCCACACCATCATCCCACTCTCTCACACTCTCTAAGTACTCCCTTCTCCTCTGCCACCACTCATACTCTTCTCTCTCTCTTTTTACTTTCTCACACCCTTTCTGAATAAAGAAAAATTTCGTCCTTATCTTGACCCACATCCACCACTCTATTACATTCTCAAAATCCTTAATTTTATTTTTCCATTTCTCAAACATCCTTCCATATTCCTCACGAATCTGCACATTCTCTAACAAACACACATTCAGCTTCCACACTCCTCTCCCATATTCCTCCCCAGCCATACTCATAACACATTCAATCCGGCCATGATCCGTGAATGGTGCACGCTGCACAACACAAGACTCTGGGTTCAGTCCCCTGGAAACAAACAAAAATCTATGCGGGATCTAACCACCCACTCTCACCAAAATAAGTATGACCACCATCCCTCCCTACATCCACCATCCCAAAGCCACTTAATATACTACCCAAAATCTTCCCCGACTTATCCACTTTACCACCACCAACTCCCACCCTATCACCATCCCTAATTATGCAATTGACCCAAAAACATTTTTAATTTCTCCCACAATTCCAACCTCTCATGCTTGTCTACCGAAGCATACACATTAATTAGCTTAAAACACATAAAACACACCCCATTAACCTCCACCCGCACCAATAGACACCTCCCCCTATCTACATGAATACACTCCACCACCCTGAAACCATTCCCCTTAAAAAGAATCCCAACCCCCTTACTCCTACCCTTCCCCACCGACCACACAGAAGGGCCATGGGGACACATGTCCTTCTGCGGGTGCTCCTCCAGATTGCATTCCTGCAAGCAGAAGATCTCGCTTGTACATAAAGCCAGATAATTAAAAATCATCGCTCTTCTGCTCGCACTACGGAGGCTCCTGACATTAATGGAGGACGAACGGAGCCGCATGTCTCAAGAGAGAAACAAAATCAAAATCGATATTACTATCATATCAAGTCTTTGATGCTTTCCCTCTTGCTCTTGATCTGGTATTCTTCTCCACGACCTCCACACCTGCATTATCACGAGCAGCCTCTTCTTTGCAGCCTTCCCCTTCTTTTGCTGGTATCCCATTACTTCCTGGAGGTTCTCCACTTGTCCAGAGCTTGCAAACGCCTCTGTCGACCGGACTGACGAATCAGAATCAATTGCTACCTCCACACTCAGAGGTCTTGTATCACTGGAGTACTCAATGTTTTGTGAGGGAGCCGCCTCCTCTCCTCCACCTTCGAGTTTCCTCTTTAAGGAGGCAGGTGCCACCTCCATTCCAACTGCACGGCCCTCACCTTCAGCCAGTTCACATAGGGCAACCTTACCATGCGTCACAGACTCAGTGCCCACGGCCTCATCAGGTATCAGACCTTTGGTAACGGCCACGGGCTCACATTATCCTCCCCCTGGGAGGTTCACGGCACGGCCCCGCCTTCTGCGCCCTCTACACGGTGGACCCCCTTTGCGACTTCCGCATAGGACAGCAATCTGTCCGTGCCCCTGTCTGTCGCCTCCTCAGGCTGGTCCACCCTTACGTGTTCTCTGGCCACCTTGGGACATTGGCGGACCAGGTGTGTCGCCTCTCCACATATATGGCATCGCCGGGGCTGCTGGCAGTCCGATGTCTTATGCCCTGACCTGAAGCAGTTTCGACATGTCACAACTCGCTCACATTCCTCCTTCGTGTGACCAAAGGCGAAACACTGACGGCAAAACATCGGCTGCCCTGGGTAGTACAAGTCCCCCCTATTAACAGCCGAACTGTATTTGGGGCTTCAGGTGCAGACGTTGCCATCCTGTCGCCAAAGTAGTATCACCAAACCACAACCATAAGGTAGGGCTGGTGAAAGGGTACTAAGCCCAAGGCCAATAACAGCAAGGGGGGGGCCTCCGAAGAGAGCACACCCCCCAAGGCCAACCCTGGGGTACCCCAGGCAAAATACTCCTTCCAAAAGGCCGAGCAGTGTCCTGCACACATACATGTCAGTATGCATGAGAAGAAACCAGTCATGAACCAGTGTGAACATTATGTTATGTCTGTTGGAGGCATTTTCATCCATTTGGTGGTAATTGGCCTAATCAGCATGTGAGAAACAGGTGCACATTAACCCATCACATACACTCGAGTCAGGGAAGAGGTGTTTGATATGACTGTGGCTTTCAGCTTGGAGTAACATTAAAGCCTCTTGACAGTGCATTGGTTATGGGGGTGAGCCTGAGGCCGGCTTGACACAGCCATAGTCCTGCAATCATACATTCTGGTCCAATCATGTTCTCCCCCCCCCAACACATGGTTACACTAAGAATGCATGTAACATCTGAGTGCATGCGATGGACATGTGTTTTGGCAGGACATAGCATTCCTGTGATGCCAGTGTAGGTGGTGGCTTGCAGTGCTATTCCTTGGAATGTGCCACCCAAATGCCACTCTCACTCTCAATGCAAGTGACCTCACGACCATGCAAATGTAGTGCATGCACGATATTGTTCAAATTCTAAAGTACACATTTTGAGGGTGGAAATTGGAGTGTTGCCAAGGATTGCATCCAGGGTGGCATTGATATAAATGCCACCACATTGCACTTCTTGCACTATAAAGGACTCCTGGTAATTCCCCTGATCCCTCAGGGACTGGGAGTGAACGCATATTGGCCAGGGTCACTACAGCAATTGGCCCTGAACGCACAACACACTACATGCACAGTCCTGCAAATTCACCATAGCTATGTGTTCTCCAAGCTTATTTTCCTAATTTGAACAGAAATGCATGGTATTTGCAGGAGTGCATGTTGCAGTGTGGCCAAGAGCACTGCGGGTGAGAGGTGCTTTTGGTTTGCCAGGCAAGTGTATGACATGCTCCAAACATCCTGCAGTGTGCTCACACAGCTAGCCTAAGTACACCCCTGCAGTGTATTCAAATGCACCCCAACATGACACTGCAGGAGTGTGCTTATGCTAGCAAGCACTAAATCAGGCAGGGGGTGAGGACACTACAGAGGTGTATAGATTCCAGTGTGTTCCCTCCCAGCATGATCTATTGGTGGCATGTATACACCTCTGCAGTGTGTACCCACCCAGCATGGTCTATTGGTGGAATGTCTACACTTCTGCAGTGTGTACCCACCCAGCATGATCCATTGGTGGAATGTGTACACTTCTGCAGTGTGAACTCACCCAGCATGATCCATTGGTGGAATGTCTACACTTCTGCAGTGTGAGCCCACCCAGCATGATTTATTGGTGGAATGTATACACCTCTGCAGTGTGAACCCACCCAGCATGATCCATTGGTGGAATGTGTACACTTCTGCAGTGTGAGCCCACCCAGCATGATCCATTGGTGGAAAGTATACACCTTTGTAGTGTGTTTACACCCAGCAGGTGTGTTGTACAAAGCCCTGCATGAATTGCATGGTGATGTTGTGTAAATTAGGTGTGTGTTACTTGTTTTGATGAATGCAGAAATGTAAATGCATGAGCTAACCATTTTTGTCCAAACTGTAATGAAATCATGTTTTGGGGACATTAATCGGGTAGTGCAGAAAATAATGAAAGTCTCTTCATAAGTGGAATGAGGAACACTTAAAAACTGCCAAGAGAAAAAAAGCTAGCAAAAACAAACACCTCTGGACAATGCAGAATGGTAGGAACATCAGTCGCGTGCAAACACGCTGCCTAAACATATGTGCCAGTCGCGCGTTGTTACGATATTTACGAAGAAATAGTGAAGAATCGGCGTGCTCGTGTTTCTAGGCTTAAGAAGCGTGTGAACCTGCCTATGCACATGCGCAGTTGGCTCATGCAGAGCTGAACACCTCAGCAGTGTGTAAGTACCATATTTTTTAATACTGTTTTTTTGCAATCTGAAAGTGTTTTTTGGAATGTTTGTAGGCATAGATGTGCAGCACTATGACATATGCATCATGTGCATGATGTTTACATATATGGCACCAGAGGAAATATGATTCTAGAGACTTGCATGCTGCTATTGGAGTGGCGTGTAGCCTATGGCGCGTATTACACGCCACGCGCGTACGTAAATACATAAAAACGCACCATAGTGGCATGAAAACGCGCTATAGTGGCGTGTTTGCTTGATAAATACGTTTTGCCGTGTTAAAAACGCGCACTCAACCCGCGCGTGTTGGGCTTAGTAAATCACCCCCGATTCACATATTGTGCTGCAAATCTAAAACTCAGATGTTCACAGAGCTGTTTACTCTGCAAATATTTTTATAAATATACCCCATAGTGCTGGGTTAGATTCCATCAGTGAGAACACACAAATTGTTTTTACTTTACTGTGCTTTGTCAATTTTACTGACATTGCAGAACTCCCGGTGACCAGTTTTAACATAGTATTCTGTCTGTGCTCTGATTATTATAAACAGACAAGTTACTGACCTATCCACTGATTTTAAAACATTGAGCAAAGGAGAATAGATACTCCCGTGCTGTGCAATAGTTAAAATGTGGGTTGAATAAAGTGAGCACCAAATTTACAGTGTTTGGTTAAATTATTAATATTAAGTAAAATATGCTTTAGACATCACAAGCCATTTAACCATTTAACTTATTTTGATTATTTAAGCACTAAGCCATAGATGAATGGGCAATGCTAGCTTTCAAAGGGCTTATTCTAAGTACAAACACAATTTTTTTTTACTCTAGAAATTATCTTTTGTGAAATAGAAAGTTGTCTTGACTTTAGTGTGGGGTATTTTTTACGCTAGAAAATATATTTTGTGAAATAGAAAGTTGTCTTGACTTTAGTGTGGGGTATTGCCAGTATGTGTCTAACCATAAATATTTTTCTGCTTTTTTCAGTTAATTTCAGCATTTTTAAAATGTGTTTTTATATGTAACTAAGGCAGATCTGAACTCAAAAATGAAAGGCTTATTATCTTGTAGATCATAATATAGATGTGTTAACTCTGCCTAAGCAGCACCATGAAAAAAATAACCTTTTGTCTTCAATTTCTGCAAAAAAAAAAAAAAGTGTATCGTCTTGTGAGTATGCCTAAGCACTCCCGTACCTACCTGTGACTACTAGTCTCACATGACTTTAAGGGAGATTTGGTGACATTTGGAGACCTGCTGTTCAAAGAAAAAGCATAGGACAAAACCTTTCCTCTACCAAAAAGGATAAGGGCTAAAAAATCTTGAGTATACTCAGGGTATGCATAGGAGAAACCTAGGGTTAAAGAAAAGGTAGATACAAGAATCATCCTCTGCTTTTCAGCAGTTAGTCTTACATATGTTAAGCCTGTGGTGGTCTGATAGTATGTATGCTATTTTAAAATAAGAACATGATTAACCATGAACAACAAGCTCTTGGCCAATCATATTTAAGACCCATTCACACCAGATCTGTTGCAATCCATTTTTCCATTTACTTACAAATTCCTTTCTGATTTTGGTGTAAACAGGCCTAAGCCCTGTAACGCGTAAAGAGGACACCGCTTAAAGACCAGGGTTTATATTTCTAATCTAGGTGTTGATGTAGTTCACTTGACAAAAGGCATTGCAACACTGCTTAAAGTGTATCTAAAACCAAGAAAAAAAGATATTACATCTTACCAATCCTTAGGTGTGGTGGCTGCATGAGTTTTATTTTGGTAGGCTTTTTTCTCTTTAATTTGGCCTGGTGATCTAAGAACTAACACACTTCTTATCTTAGGGTGAATTATCTGACTTCTCCACTGTGTCTATGGATGAGCAACATAACCACCCTTGGGCAGCAACATTTTCAACCTGTGAAGAGGGTAGTGTTAGCTGGACTAATAGTCACATGAAGTTTATATAAGTGACTAACACATTAAAGTCTATCTCCATCTAACACCTTTTAAACAGGAAAAAAGGAAATAAAAATGTTTTTCTCCCTTTTGGATAAAATATTTCACTATGTGAATAAAAAAAACCCTGTCAGTGTTAAATGGTTTGTCCAAACCCTTTATCTGCTACTTTTTCTGGACAGCTTGGTCTGTGAAAACAAGTTGAAAAATAACAGACTTACGGGCAAAAGTAACAGGTAATACAAAAATGTTACAGGGGGGACTCAGAAAAATAAAGACTGCAGTGGTAATGTTATTGGGAGACTGCATGATATATGTCACATTTGATTTTGCCCACACTTTAAGATTATCTTTAAGCTGGTAACTTGTGACTTGGGAACACCAGCTCTGAAACCATGCTTATAAATTGACTGCACATTTTGTTTTGTGTTGTTGTTTTGTGCACAATCGCTGCCCGATCCCGGAATCGCGCACAAATGCAAACCGTGCTTGTGGTGCCATTCATTTCTATTGGCACCCCAATTGCTGGCAGCAATCCATTGAAATCAATGGTGGCCACATGGCAACGCGTGGTCCCAGGCTGTGCAGATGTGAACCAGGCCTTAGAGCTAGCAGCACTGAAAAGTGTTACTGCAATGGGGAAGAATGTAAGCATTTAACCAGGTGCCTTCATATACCCTCTACATATAGACTCCTTGATTAGCACTACAGGTGTCTTGGCTCAGGTGCTTTAAAAGTTTACCCTTGCAGTGGGGTAACCCCCACGCTGCAAGGGTTAACTGCTCATTTTTCTCTAAGAATGATGATAAAAATAAAGATAATACTCACCCGATCCTCGGTCCTGTGGTGACCGCTCACCTCTCTCTCCCTTTGCTCCGGCTGTGGCATGTCTCTTGACGTTTGTTTTAGATGTGATGATGCCATGGATCCTTAGACTGCCGGGATACTGTTAGAAAAGATGCTGCAGGGGCCAGTCTAGCAGCCAGGCGGGACCAAGGATCAAGTGAGTATCTTCTTTATTTTTGCTCCCTAGACAAAACAAGCAGTTAATCCTTGTAGTGCAGGGTAGCCCCAGTGCAAGAGTTAACTTTTCAAATTCTTGGAGTTCTGATTAAATATACATATTTTCATGCTCCTTAAAAACTCTTGTTTTAGGCAAAAGCTTACCTCAGAAGCTTTTGGAACTTGCCCTTTAGTGTGTGTCAGAACCTAGGGCAACAATGGTTAGGTTTTAAGGATGTTTATGGGCATTTGTTTTTGTTATGGCTAGTGTACTAGATTACAGGTAAGGATTAATGGGTCTTTTTACTATGGGTGAGCCATACTCCTCTGGATGGTTGGAAGCCTTCCTGAGTACGGTTCATCTATAGAATGAATGGGGCCTTGTGCAGTAGGCAGGCTATCTAGTTGGGACATTTTCCGAGAAAAAAAAGTATTTTATTTAGTATGTATTTTACTAGGTGGGCAGCACTCATAGGGGTAAAGTTACTTAAATGACAAATTCTCTAAAAGTGAAGTTGTAATTTAAGAAAGTAGCTAAGAAAATAAAGTAAATGAAATACAGTAAGAGGTAAATAATGGGAAATTATGTTTTCTCTTACATTTTTTTCTGAATAATATTAGTGTGCAACTGGTAAAACAGAGGGGAAAGCATTTATGAGTGAGATCCTTAGCTTCAGGGGTCCAGAAGCAGTTTCTTTATTTGCTCCTTTTGTAGTTAAAGAAAACTCCAGGACATTTTTTTATTAACCCTTGCAGTGGGGCTACTCCTGCACTGCAAAAGCTAAGTGCTCGTTTTGGCCTAGGTGCTATAAAAAAGCTATACTCACCAGACCATCCGGCTCCCTGCTTCTATGATCACTGAAGTGTGTCTCCTCCTCCATTGTACAGATGGACTGCTCCTTGATGTCCCCAAATCTATACACAGTCTACAGACAGTGTATAGAGTGTGAGGACACCAGGATCTTCAGACCCCTGCAGCAGAAGGGGAAAGACATTCTAGACACTGGTCTAGAACAATCCGACTCGTATGGTCTAGTGAGTATAACTTTTTTTTTAGCACCTAGACACAAACAAGCACTTAACCCTTGCAGTACTGGGGTAGCCTCACTGCAAGGGTTAATATTTTTTCCCCCTGAGGTTCTGTAAACCCTAGGGTACAGAATATGTACAGGACAATCATAAAGAATGAAAGTCAAGCTAATTCAGTAAGTGAGCATAAAATACAGTTTTGCAAAGTGATTCAATAGTCATCTTGTGAAATCACAGCATTAGTAAATGGGAATTTCAGGGCTTTAGGCAATTCATCTGTCCTATTAGCATTTCTGAGTCATTTGTTTATAATCCATAGGAAATGTCTAAAATGCATGTAGAAAATGCAATTTAATTGCACTGTTTAAAAAGGCTCCTGTATATGAAATGTGTGCCATGAAAGTGATTTTTATTTTAATATATGTGCTAGTTTAGCTGTTAATCCTGGGTTATAAACCATTTTGCAGTCCCAGTAAAAGTAATTTAGAGGGGGCGTGGTGCGAAGTCGTCGATGGCGGACTGCTTTTGAGACGGCTCCGCAGCTCACCCAGGCAAACCTCGATATAACCTGGAACAGAACACACACCGCTAACTGAAACCACCGTATCGTGAATCGGTATCCATAGCGGGTCGGACTATGGCTACTTCAAACTCTCGGAATAACCAAAAGAACCAGAAAACCAAAAGTAAACCCATCGCTGAGGCACTGGCGAGGGCCGCAGCTAAAATGGCGCCCACTCGTTCACAGAATCTAGTATCGACATCCAGCAGTGACATAGAGGGAGACAATTCTGACGGAGACAGATCGCAAAACCGGTCCAATTCAGCACTATTGCAACGGTTCGACTCCATGCTGCAAAAAGCACTCCACAACACCTCGAAGCAGATCACGGACCGTCTCCTCAAAGAGATTCGTGAGATAGGCCATCGCACCATGGCCTTGGAAGATAGATGCAACAAATTTACCTCAGGGATCACGTCCCTCACTGGTGACATGGATGCCCTACGCACGAGAACACTCAGCTTCTTACAAAGCTAGAAGACATGGAGAATAGATCTCGTCGGCCAAATCTACGTATCCGAGGGATACCAGAACACATATTGGACCTCTTCTCCACAACCACGGCCCTCTTTCAAGAACTGGCCCCTGACATCCCCGTCGAGCGCCTAGAAATAGAGCGGGTTCACAGAACGCTCAACCACAGGCGGGAAGATGGCCCTCCAAGAGATGTACTAGTGAAGCTCCACTTCTATCGATCCAAAGAGGCCCTACTGACGGCAGCGAGGACCTGGGCATCCCAAACGCCATTGATCTTCCAAGGGTATGAATACCAACTTTTCACAGATCTGGCCCCCTCCACTATTACTAAACGCAGAAGCCTCCATCCTTACCTCGACATCCTAACTAAGCATCAGATTACCTACAAATGGGGTTTCCCATTCCGCCTTCTCTTCTCCTATGGCGGTAGACACCATGTTTGCACTACCCCAGAAGACACCCAGATCAAGCTGGCATCACTAGGCCTAGCAGATGCTAGCCCCTTCATCCCGATGACCTCTTATGTGGCCCCCATGTGCTCCAAGATGGAGACTCTCATAGTTTAGAGTTAGGACCGCACTATAAGAGGCGCCTTGGCGCGGCAGTGCGGCTTACACATCCTTTGCAGAAGACGTGTATCCAAACCTCTGTCATTGTCCTTAGTGGTGAGACAAGTTGTTTTACATGCTGGCTTAATAGGCTTTCGCCGCTCTGTGAACTTTGTTTGTCACTCGGAAACAAAGGACCCGCATGGGCGGTACCTGATCCTCACGGGCCTCTTGGACGACGGGGAAGTTTCTTACTACACCCCTAATATAGACCAAATAGACTTCTTTAAAGACCTGCTACACAAAGCCCAATCTATTGCAACAGGCAATGTCATCATCTGTGGAGACTCTAATCTTGTCCTATACCCGCATCGAGATAAATCAAACGTTTCTTCAACATACTCGCAATCAGCTCCCACTTTCAGGGGTCTACTGGCTACTCACTCGTTAGTGGACTGCTGGAGGGAACTAAACCCAAACAAAATAGATTACACGCACTACTCCCATCCACATAAAATCTTCTCCAGAATAGATCACATCTTTACTAGTACTTCTCTCATACCCCACACGCTTCAATCCCGCCTACTACCGGTCCCTTGGACTGACCACTCAGCCGTCACCTTGCTCCTCTCATCCCTTATCTCTAAACCAAGTTTTTCATCCTGGACCTTAAACAATTCCATCCTATCAGACCCAACCACAAAGGCAATGTTAGCATCCCAAATATCAGAATATATACTACTAAATCGTACGCCTGACATCTCGCCTGTCACACTTTGGGAAGCCCACAAACCAGTCCTGAGGGGCAAGATAATACAAATTTCCTCTAAATTAAAACGTGAACGCTTACAGCGCCTTAGTTTACTAGAAAGCATCTTCAACGCCTGTTCTCAGGCCTTTACTATGGACCCCTCTACCGCTAACAAAGCGAAGCTAGATGAGGCTCGTCAGGCCCTTAATCTACTTTTAACTGATCATGCAGCCAAACAGCTGCACCGAACCGCTAACAAGTACTATCTCAAGGGAAATAAGGTAGATTCCTTACTGGCCACTAAGCTTTGGGGCATAGACTGCAACTATAAACCCATTAAATTAAGGACCCCCTCAGGATCTCATTCTTGTAACCCGGTTATTATACTAGATACCTTCCACCAACACCTATCTTCCCTTTATACCTCCCAGGGCCACTTTTCCTCCACCACGGCTGACCATTTGTTTGCAGATCTAGATCTCCCCCACCTTTCGGCTTCACAAACCACCTAATTTGATGAGCCCATCACGGAGTAAGAGGTTGACTTAGCAATAAAATCCCTACCTAGTGGCAAACGCCCTGGGCCAGATGGCTTCTCAGTGGCCTACTATAAGACATTCCGGGAACTTCTGACCCCAATGTTAACTGAATCCTTCAATAGTCTCCGTGATGGGAAACAGATGGGCCAAGATTCACTCACCGCCTCAATTTGTATGATACCTAAGCCAAATTCAGACCATTCTAATCCCTCCAATTTTAGGCCAATCTCCCTACTCAATGTGGATGTAAAGCTGCTAGCTAAAGTACTAGCCAATAGGCTGAACCACATATTAGGCAGATTGATCTCTAACGACCAAGTCGGATTCATTCCTTTGCGACAGGCAGGGGACAACATACGCAAAATTACCTTACTTACACATGTTGCCCACGAAACTAAAACCCCTGCTATGCTGTTGACGCTAGATATCAAGAAAGCCTTTGGCACTGTCTCTTGGCCATACATGTTTTATACCATGAAACGGTTGGGCTTTGGTCCACGCTTTCTTACATTGATATCTTCCTTATATAAAAACCCCATAGCTCACATCAAATATGCAGGCTATCGCTCACCATCCATCAATATCCGACGAGGCACTAGACAAGGATGTCCACTCTCGCCCCTTCTCTTTGCCCTGATCCTGGAACCACTAGCCCAAAAAATACATAATTCCCCTGATATATCTGGCATACTTCACGAGGGTAAATCCCATAAATTAAGCCTCTTTGCTGATGACGCTCTACTCTTTATCAACAAGCCCTTAATCTCCCTGCCCAACCTTATGTCACTCCTCTCCTGTTTCGCATTCCTTTCAGGCCTCCAGATCAATGAATCCAAATCGACAGCGCTGAACATATCCTTGCCTCCAAGGTTAGTGGAATCTATCCAAAGACAATTTCCATACCCCTGGGAATCTAAACATCTCCCGTACCTGGGAATAACATTGACTAACTCTTACCACAGATATGGACAAAGCAGGACAGGAGCGCGACTACCAAAAGGACGTGGATAGGTATACGCAGTACAGATTGTAAATGGATCTTTGTATGTGAAAAATTCTGTGACACTGTTACTAGTGGACAAAGGGACTTACAGTTAGAGGCTCCCCACTGGCAGCCCAAATGGATCAAATTGCCAAATACCATTCGACTCGGGAAACTCCGAACTGGGTTGAACTGGAAGACTCTCTATCCAAGCCAACCTCGTTGACTAACCTCCTGTGGATACATAAAAAACAGAGGCCTACCATATCCAACCCAGTCACATCCCATTCCCTCCGCATCTGGGACTCTATAAAGACTCAGCATTGCCTCCTTTCCCGCCACCTCCCACTAATGTCCTTTCTACATAATCCCACATTCCCCCCGGCTCTAGATAACCCTTCAGCTTTCTCTGCCTGGTCCACCCACAATCTGACTAATCTTTGGAAACTATATTCTGTCACAGGGTTAATCACCTTCCCGACGCTCCAAGAAAAATACCACCTTCCGACTAAAGAGGTATTCCGATACCTACAGATCAAGAATTATATACTCAGCATTGCCCCAAGGGACAGGAGCTATACATCCTTTATATGGTTTGAAAGGATATGTCGGGATGACCCACATCGACCGGGTCTTATCTCTCTCATATACTCTACCCTTCTCACTCCACCCGAGGCACCCCCACCCTCATACACCTCCAAATGGAACCGAGATCTGAATACAATCATTGAAGAAGATAAATGGGCTAAAATTTGGGAAAACACCAAATCTAGTGGGAGATGTGCGAGTATGTTGGAAATCAACTATAAAGTCCTCTTGCGGTGGTACATGGTACCTAGCAGAGTAGCACTATATAACCCAGATTGCTCCCCGAACTGTTTTCGAGGTTGTCAGGAGAGTGGCACTTTTATCCACATATGGTGGCATTGCCCCCTAGTCACTGAATTCTGGAACGGGATATTTAACCTCCTCTCCTCAATCCTGTCCAAGCCAATAGCGACAAATCCGAAATTCGCCCTACTAAATTACAACACTGCCAAACTATCCCGCACTGCCTTCAAACTAGCCCTTTTTGTTACCACTTCCGCCAAAAGAGAGATAGCGAAGAGTTGGCAGTCTCCAACTCTCGCCATCTCCTCTGTAATAAACCACATCCACTGGATATTATCGCACGAAAAACGCATGGCACAGCTCAACGCCTCCATGGCTAAATTTGAAGCAATCTGGCAACCATGGATAGATCACTATTTCGCATCTGATACCCTACACAGATTGTTAACTTTTTAACAGCTTATACACACCCCTTACTATGGATTAACCATTTCATCTACTCCACCTCCACACACAGGTCCTTCACCCCCTCCCCATCGTTTCCCTTCCGTGTCTCCCCTACAACAGTCTCCGTGTTCATGTTGTTTGTCCTACATGTTTCTTCACCTGGTTATGCCTTGCTTCTATGATGGGACTACCACGCAAATCCGATCTTTAGTTGTTATACGTGCATTCCCCCTTTATTTGGAAGCCTTCTGGGTTTTTTGTTTTTGTTTTTTATTCCAACATCCTGATGACTGAACCTGCTACTAGTTATTTTTCTGTGCCACATTGGATATATTATAACCCAGATAGCAATTTGCTAAGTCTTCCCCACCGATATAGTCTTTCCGTTATTGTATATCATCTGATAGATACTACTGAGACTAGAAATTGATTGCTCCAGTTACAATGTTAATGTAAGGTGTACCCATGTTGATCTTGTAAAGCATATATGGACTGCATAGGTCGCATGTTGTATGAACAGTTTTATTATGTGTCAAATAAAAATTATTTGTGAAAAAAAAAAAAGTAATTTAGAACAGGCAGCACATGCTACATGAATGAAATGACAGAAAAGGAGAGCGCCCACTCCATGTGAAGGATCGTTTAATAATTTACTTTAAAAAGTAGTAATGTACTCACAAGAGAAAAGTGACATAAGCGTATTAATGGTTCCCCTCACAGGAGGCTATCGCCCATCAGGAGCCACAGCACAGCCAGGTCAGAACACAATCAAAGTCGTTTTCCAGCAACGAGTGGCAAGGTTAACGTGTTTCTGGGGCACGCCCCCTTCCTCAGAACCCTGACCACTCCAAGCTCAGATGGACTTTTAGCCAGACAATCGGCTCATCACCAAATTCCAACCAATCAGAGATGTTCTAACCCCAGCCAATCAAAATACTTTGTTCAACTAAAAAAGCTGCAAAAGATTGGTGGAAATCTTTAGCCGATACGGCACATTCTATATACTTGTAATCAACTTAATTTCAATATTCATCCACTATAGAGCTTGGAGTGGCCTATACACAAAACAACATTAAAATCCATATAGAAATCCACAACCTTCTTTAAAAACATCCATTCAACATAATATATGCGCATAATCTATGCTTATAAAAAAGTGACATATGGTTACAATAAAATATATGAGTGTTTCATAAAATTGCATAAACACATAAATTATCAAATCAATATAATATAGAAAATATATATAAAATGTATTTAAAAAAAAAAACAGATTTCTGCAATATCCATAAATCGATAAAACATATTAATTAGTCCAGCATCTTCAAAAGATGTACTTCAATAAATTGCAATTACACTAAGAGAAAACTTTAAAAAGATTAATAGGAGAATTCATACTAACATTAGCAAAAAAAGGGCACATACAGAAACCGACAGGAGATATTGCTCTCACCAATTACACCAGTCGGCACCACATCAGTATATTTTATATGTGTGGGTAACACTATCAATACTTTGTAAAGATGGGGTCTAGCACCAATACTTCCCAATCTATTCTCACATTAATGTCATATAGGGACCATATTGTGTCTACTAGGAAAAACTATGCCCCTACGTGAAACACAAACACATATACACATCGTATATACATATATGCATGTATATGCACACATGCGTCTCTGTACACTCATGCGCATGCACACAGGCATCGACCAACGTGCATATGTATACACACACACCCAATGGACCTCTCCTCAACAGTCTTATACAGTATAACAGCAGATATCCCATATGCCTCATTGAGGCCGTTAAGTGTTAGGCTGTTCAAATGGTAGATCCAAAACATCTCCCTTTCTCATAACTTTTTGTGTCTCGCATCCTCATCACAATCTAGTATAGCTTCTATACCTATCAGTCTAAGATCACTAATCTCAGCATTGTGATGTATAAGAAAATGCTTTGGTACTGTATGACCCTCTCATTTCTTCAAAATGTTACAAAACAGACCCAAAAGGGGTCTAGAGGTTCTACCTACGTATATTTTACCGCAGGGACATAATAGTCCATATACCACGTACTGGATCTCACAATTAATGAACTGTTTTATGGGAAAAAACGTGCCATTGTGGCTTATTCCTGTGTCATATCAAGACGCATGCTCCACAATTCGGGACATTACATCTAAAATTACCCGTTTGACCAAACAATCCCACCCATGCTCTGCACATGTTGGACATTTTACTTTTATTTTTCTTACGGATCTTACTGCGGGCCAGCCAGTTCTTTAGTATTTTCAGTCTTTTAAAAATCACTCTAGGAACTGCAACGGGGTATAATGGGGTCTTCTTCCAAGACCCTCCAATGTTTTTTTTAGGATTTTTGACATGTGAAAAGCACCATTGTTGTATTGGGTACAAAAGGAAAGATTAAAAGACGCATTCTTATCCATTAACTTTGGACCCTTTTTCCGATTTTTATTTCATGCTTTTTGAACAAAGTGTCAATGGTTTCTTCATTGTACCCTTTGTCCATAAACTTCCGTTTAAAAATTTCACCCTGTGTTCTGTAGTCTTCCGCTCCACTGCAGATTTTTCAAAGTCTTCCGAATTGGCCATCAGGAATATTTCCTAGCCATCCCGGGTGGTGCCCACTTTGTGCATGTATGTAGGAATTTCCCGGCGTAGGTTTAACCCCTTGCCGTCCATGGCCGTTCCTGAACAGCCGGACGGGAGCCTTATAGGGAGCGGGAGGGCATCTTAAGACGTCCTGCCCCTCCCCGGCTCTTGTGCGGTGCTCAACGCGCACACGAGTGGGGAAACTGTTAGCAATGTAAACAGCCAGGGATGGCTGTTTACATTCAAGCGATCAGGCGTCTCTAGAGATGCCCGATCGCTTGTAGTAGCTGCAGGTGTGCGCCCCCCCATACCGCCGCAGTTGCCGCCGATGCTGGTCCCGAGATCCACTGTGCTCGGTGCGGCTGGGACCGACACGGCGACTCTGTCACTGGAGATCAAAGGGAGTTCAGTACACAATCTCCCTTTGATCTCCTCTCCGTTCCTCGAATGCAGGAAGTGATGTTTATTACATCACTTCCTGCATTCAGTGTCACTCTCTGGTTACAGATGCCGGTGGGAAGCTGATGAAGCAGATCTCTTCTTCATCAGCTTCTCTGGGGGTCCCTAGGGGACATTTGGGGTCTTGGAGACCCCTGATGTCTCCATAAAGAAGACCTGTTATTCAAATTATCACATAGGGGGTTTCTTAGCCCCCTATGTGATAGCAATAAAGTTACGTGTAAAAAAAAATAAAGAAGCTTAAAAACATAGTCACAAATAAAAAAAATGTAAGATAACACAACATTTTTTTTAAAGTTCCCTGCCCCCCCCCCCCCCCCCCC
>NW_017307781.1:381833-386360 GCF_000935625.1 Nanorana parkeri
CAAAAAATATTTAAAGTTACACATGAAAAAGAATTTTAAAAAACAATTTTTTTTAAATGTCCCCACCCATATATACACACATGCAAAAATGCGTCGGGTGCGCCTATGTGCGAAAACAACGATTGCGCCCTTTACGCCGCACATGTCACATATCGCCGCAAACGTCGGAGTGAGAGCAATAATTTTAGGACCATTAATTACTTATAACACTGACTGATGAGCGGTAAAAGCGTTTAAAGCGTCGCCTATGGCCAATTTTGGGTGTGGCCGTTTTCTGTGATTCCGCAGGCACACACAATTTTAAGGCTAGACATGTTTGGTGTCTATTTACCCGACATGACCCCGTATTTTATATTTTACGAAACAATTGGGGTGATAATAAATGTTTCATAACATTTCATAGGTAAACAGGTTTTTTTTCAAAATGTATTGTACTTTTTTTGTTATATAGTAAAAAATAAAAACTCCAGTGGTGATTAAATACCACCAAAAGAAAGCTCTATCTGTCCCCAAAAAGTGGTATAACATTTGTTTCAGTACAGCATTGATGATGCAATAAATGACAATCAAAGTACTGCAGCGCGGAACACTGAGATATGACTTGGCCAGGAAGTGGGTTAGACACGCTGGTCTTCAAGTGGTTAAAGTACGTTTTTGAACTTATATTTCCATCCTTTTCATAGCTCAGTTCTAGGTCTAAGAAGACTAGAGTCTCTTTATCAATTACACGAGTGAACTTAATAGAATATGGGTTGTTATTGCAATGAAGAAATAAACCCATCAAATCTTCCTGACTGCCATCCCAAAATAAGCATTGTGTAATCAATGTACCTGGCGTAGAGGACCAGGTTTGCCCCAAAAGGGTTATTAGCCCATGTGACGGACCCCAGTACTCAGGATGAGTATGTCTGCCGCTATATTCTTCCTTGCTCAGGAGATATTGCAACCTGAAGATCTTTAGCTCCCAGTTTCCCCAGTCACTAGTCAAGACTCAAGTGTAGGGTGAAACAAACTCTGATTTATTGAGCAACTGTGCAACCTTTTATACAGCAAGTGATCAGATCAGATTATAATCCCATCACATCCACCCTGCCCTCCCCAGACATTCTGTCTGCACAACACCACAGGGTTCCACCTGCTAACGAGCTCCAGACAGCCGTAGCAGAAGCCTGGCCAGAATGTCATTATCTTGAGCTCCTTCAGAGTACAATAAGAGATCACGAGAAATGGTGCTGACAGTCTTTTGATAACCAGGTTACACAGTATAACACACTTAAACATAACCCAACACCAATACACATTTAACTCAAACTGATTACCATGTCGTCACATAGCTCCCCCAAGTTAAAGGATGGCAGACCCGGTGAGACCCTCTACGGGTCCACTTGGGGATGCCCATGATGTTAGTCACCCTTCCAGTTCCGTTTGGCGAGATAGTCCATCAGCATTAGCATTCTGTTTCCCAGGCCGGTGTTGGATTGTGAAATTGGACGGCTGTAGGGCCAGGCTCCACCGCAACAGCCATCCATTGGCCCTGGACACCCGGTTCAACCAAACAAAGGGGGTCTCCATAATCCTAGGTCCATAGTCGCTGTGAAGGAGGCTGGCCGCCATCCCCCTCCAGGAGCACAGGTCACGGTGGGTTCCTTAACATTTCTTCCCCCCCCAAAGGTAGACTAATTAGGTCCCAGTCCCCCAACTGGTCTGGACCTGCATTTGTCGAGCAGCATAAGTCCACATATTCCATCCAAAGACCCGGTGAGACCCTCTACGGGTCCACTTGGGGATGTCCATGATGTTACAGTCACTCTTCCAGTTCCGTTTGCCGAGATAGTCCATTCTCCTTAACATTGTGTTTCCAGAGCAGGGATTGTGAAATTGAATGGCTGTAGGGCCAGGTTCCACCGCACCAGCCGCCCATGGGCCCCGGACATCCGGTTCAATCCAACAAAGGGGGGTCTCCAAAATCTTAGGTCCATAGTCACTGGGGAGGAGGCCGGCCGCCAGCCCCCTCCAGGAGCCCAGGTCACGGTGGGTACTGTGACATTTCTTCCCCCCCAAAAGTAGACTTATTAGGTCCCAGTCCCCCAACTGGTCTGGACCTGCATTTGTCGGGCAGCATAAGTCCACATACTGCATCCAAAGGACGTCCTGCCTCTGCTGCTGGGGAGAGATGTCGTCAGGGCCTTTCTGATAAACATGGTGCCTCTGGAGAGAGATAAAGCCAGAATCTTCTGGACACCAAAGCCATGTGCTGGTAGAGAGGCTGGCTTCCTGTTCTCCCATGAGGGTTGGAACAGGCAACAGTGCGGGACCTAGGCCAGTGGTGCTCTGCCCTGGTGTCAGCACTTCTGCTAGGGAAACCACATCCTCAGTTCTGGCTTGCTGTTGGGGAGGGAGGACAGCTTCCTCCTCTATCTGGATTCCAAACTGCTGCTGGGGAGGAAGGACGACCACCTCCTCTCCCTGTATCCCAATTTGTTGCTGGGGGGGAAGGATGACAACCTCCTCTTCCTGTATCCCAATCTGTTGCCGAGGAGGGAGGATGACCACCTCCTCTCCCGGACTGCTGATCTGCCACTGGGGAGAGAGGTTGACTACCTCTTCTCCCTGGAACTTCGTCTGCTGCTGGGGAGAGAGGTCGGCTACATCTTCTCCCTGGAACCCTGTTGCCAGCTTTTCAGCTGGGATCAGTAGTTTATCTGCATCAGCCTGCTATTGGGGAGAGGGGCTGCCTGCCCTGGCTCCCTGGAGCTCAGGAGGTGCATTTGGTGCTGGGCAGAGGTCAGCAGCACTCTGCCCTGATGCCAACTCTTCTGCTGGGGTTAGTAGCTCCATGACCTCTGTAGTTGCTGGGGCATGCTGTTGAGCAATGTCGAACAGTCTTTTGTATGCCTGTTCCAGCTCCCATTCTTGAGTAATTAAAAAGTCCAAATCAGTCCTCAATCCGAGTTCACTGGGGACTTCCAACTCCCTAAAATCATGTATGTCCTCCCATCTCCACTCCTGTGCACTCCCAAATTGTGGATCCTTATGGAGCGCCTCATAGTCATAACCCTCTGTGGGATCATTGTTCTCCAGCCATGGACACAATTGGGTGACATACCACTGCAGCGCACGATACCCATCATCCAGCATCAGTTCCGTTTGGAGCAGCCAATCCAGCTCCAACAGCCATTCCTCCCAGGGCTGCTCTCCCAGGAAAGGCACACGCAAGTCCCATTGTAGCCAGTATCGTTCCTCGGATGTAGGGAGGACCTTGCCACAATAGTGCTTCTGCAATTGAAGAGTCTCCCTCCAGACCCCCCGATGCAAAGCGTCTCTCCTTCCCAACATATGCTGGGCAGAACCAGGATTGTCGAGCTGGGCCAGCGCTTCCATGGCCGTAGGCAACTGTGGCTCTTCTATTTCAGCAGAAAACTTGGTCCCGGTGATGGTTTGAATGTCTCCTTAGGCAAGGAAGAGCATCCCACCGCTTGCCACCAATGTGACGGACCCCAGTACTAAGGATGAGTATGCCCGCCGCTGTATCCTTACTTGCTCTGGAGATATTGCAACCTGAAGATCTTTAGCTCCCAGTTTCCCCAGTCACTAGTCGAAACTCAAGTGTAGGGTGAAACAAACTCTAATTTATTGAGCAACTGTGCAACCTTTTATACAGCAAGTGATCAGATCAGACTATAATCCAATCACATTCACCCTGCCCTCCAGAGACATTCTGTCTGCACAACACCGCAGGGTTCCACCTGCTAACGAGCTCCAGACAGCCGTAGTAGGAGCCTGGCCAGAATGTCATTATCTTGAGCTCCTTCAGAGTACAATGGGAGATAACAAGGGATGGTGCTGACAGTCTTTTGATAACCAGGTTACACAGTATAACACACTTAAACATAACCCAACACCAATACACATTTAACTCATAAAACTGATTACCATGTCGTCACAGCCCAAATATAGTAATGCTCCCACAAACCCATAAAGTGGTTAGCATAACTTGGGGCATCCCTGCAGTGGCGTAACCAGAGTTATTGGCGCCCGGGGCAGAACATTTTTTTTTGCCCCCCCCCCCATATTATATAAACATCCACTAGAACTGTACCCCCCACACATATATATATCAGCTAAGGAACTACAAGTCCAAGCATGCCATCATTGTCCCTGTACACCCCCCCACACACACACATATCACCCGGGGAACGGCAATATCTGGTTGTTGTACAGGGGCAATGAGGGCATGCTGGGACTTGTAGTTCCCTAGCTGATATCTTATGAAGCTGTATTCCACCGGAAAGTACTACAATGCCATTATAGAACTAAGAATAGAACATAAAATAAAACTTTTTTTTTCTAATACACACCTGATTCCTGATCCACCAACAAGCGCGGCCTCCTGTCTCCCACGCTGTTAGAAGTTGCATACAGCGTGTGCTGGTTACTACTTAAACTGGCGCGCGCAGTGTGCAGCTTCTGACAAGATACGCTATTAGCATAGCGGGGAAGGCGGCTGCGCATTTTGCATCACTCCCG
>NW_017307781.1:386479-391567 GCF_000935625.1 Nanorana parkeri
TCAGTCCATGAAAACAAAATAACTGTGTGTTAAAACAAATTCAATAGATTGTAATAACAAAAATTGATCTGACGGGAATTAATATATGCGGACTTATTCATGTAAAATTGAGCAGACTGAAGGCCAAGGGCATGCTCAATTGAGGTGTAAAGAGATGACACGTCCAAGGATGCCCACAAATATGTACTCTTCCATTGGTACTGTTTTAAGATTTCAAGCATATGCCCAGAATCTTTTACATAAGAAGGAAGTTCCCACACCATCAGTTGTAAGAATGAAATAATATATCTTTCCAAATTACATGTCAGGCTATTTATGCCTGCCAAAATAATTCTCCCTGGGGGTCTCACAGCATCTTTATGAATTTTCGGCATATGGTAAAAATGTGGCAGCATTGGATGTTGTATATAAAGATATTGAAACTGACTTAGAAATGGGGCCCTCCTGTCTCGCCTCATCCAACATAACCCTCATGGCTTTATTATATTCCTTGGTCGGGTCACATGGCTGAGAGCAAAGAAGGGGTTAACTTGGGAGGGCAGGTACTTCCCCTTCAGCCCTTCCTGTTAAAAAGGTAACACAGGTGAGAGAGGAGTGGGGAGCTGAAAGTCAGACAGAAAGCTCTGTGTGTGGGGCTGCTCAGAAGCAAGTGGACTCTATCTTGGTGAGATCACCTAAACTCACTATGCAGTGCAACCTTATTGAAAGACTTTTTCTTTGTTTGATGTTTGATGAGGAAAGCCTTTTACTTTACCGTTTTGCTGAAGAAAGCTGTTTGTTCTGTTACTGCTGGATGAAGTAAAAGCTGCTTATTTATATTGAACTGTGTTGAAGATGCATGTGTACCCCTGGGGGTCCCCACAATAGTTACCACGGTTCTGAATTACCAGACCTCCCCTTTTATTTGCTTGATAAATCATAATACTCTTATTTTCTTTAAGAGATAGGAGGGCTTTTTGTTCTTCCTGTGAGATTGGTTGTGTCGTTTTTTGGTCAGCTGCAAAGGGCTTTAATGTCAGATAGGACCAGCTGGTAAAAAGTAGAAATGTATTGGCCTTTAGAATTCAGTGGAAAAAAATATTGATTTCGGTTTAAGGTTACATAGTATTTGAGGTTGAATAAAGACATAAGTCCATCAAGTCCAACCTATTGTGTGTATGCATTTATGATTGAGCTGGTGTGCTTGTGTATGAGTCCATGTGTGATTTTGCTCTTAGCAGTACCTGTACCCCTGTATGCTATGGTCTCCAGGGTAATCGTCCAAGAGTTTCTTGAATGATTCCACACTCTTAGCTGAAATCACTGCCTGTGGCAGTGAGTTCCAGACCTTAACCGCTCTAACTGAGAAGAACCCCTTGTGCTGAAATTTTTTCTCCACCATTTTTGGTGGTGGCCTCCTAGTCTTTGTTATGGAGTTAACCGTAAAGAGTTTGTTAATAATGTTGCTGTCCCCATTGAACATTTTATACAAGAAAATTATGTCCCCCCCCCCCTTAATCTCCTTCCAAAGAGAACATATTTAATTTTAACAGCCTTGTTTCATAGCTCTGGTCCACCAACCCCTTTATGAGTTTGGTTGCCCTCCGCTGGACTTTTTCCAGCTCAAGGACATCTTTTCTGAGGACTGGTGACCAAAACTGGCTGGACCGCATACTCCCAGATGAGGCCGAACCAGTGATCTGTAAAGTGGCAAAATTACAGACTTGTCCCTGCAATACATTCCCTTCTTAATACAAGACAGGACTCTACTTGCTTTGTTTACAGCAGCCTGGCACTGCAAGCTATTCTTCAATCTGTGATCTACAATGACCCCCAAATCTTTCTCCATTTCTGACTTCCCTAGTGGCATACCCATAATTATATAGCCCATTTGCCTATTTTTAACTCCAAAGTGCATTACTTTGCATTTATCGACATTGAAATTCATCTGCCATACAGTTGCCCACTCCCCTTTTTTTTATCCAGGTCCTCCTGTAATGTTACAATGTCTAAGTCCGTGTCTATTACCCTTCCAATTTTGGTATCATCAGCAAACACTGAAACATGGCTATTCACTCCCTCCCCTATATTATTAATAAACAGGTTGAAAAGCATGGGGCCCAGCACAGAACCCTGGGGCACGCCACTCATGACCTCAGCCCAGTGTGAAAAGGTGCCATTAATCGATACTCTTTGTACACGTTCCTGTAGCCAGTTTTCTATCCACGTGCACACTATTTCATCTATGCCCATAGACCTTAGCTTGTATAATAAGCGTTTATGTGGCACCGTATCAAATGCTTTGGAAAAGACCAGATACACTACGTCCACCGGCCTCCCTCCATCCAGATCTCTACTTTCCCCTTCATAAAAGGTTAGTAGGTTGGTCTGGCAAGAACAATCCTTTAAAATCCATACACTGATATATTTAGAGCGCTACTACTGTATGGAGAGACTTACGTTTAAGGTGTCCCTGTGTCTCGGAAGAAAATCGTCTGTGATCCCCGTGTGGAGCTTGACTTGGCCAGGGTACAAGTGGGGTAACGATGGCATGGATGAATGCGTGCCTAGATGGTATAGGGCTGGCAGGAACGATCATTTATTCGAGCTGTGCGGACTGGGATGGCCCGACCTGGCCGCAACGGCAGTGCGTGGTGACCGCTAGATAGGTGTCAGTGGGTCAGGCTGTACGACAGACTGCACATGAAGACAGAGGGGGCCGCAATGAGTTGGAGTCTGCTGAGCGTCAAAGAAGGTGCCCAGTGGGTTCAGATAGCGCTACACGTTTCGAGGTACTTGCCTCTTTGTCAAGCTGAGATACGAGGTGAGGGAGAGAAAGCGGGAAAGGTCTCGTTCTTTTGAATTTGACAGCTGGGAGGGGTCGGGTGACGTCACCCTGCTCTGATTGGTCGAATCGTGTAGGGGGTGGGGCTGACTCGTTCATCGTTGCTCTGTATCGTAAACGTGTTGAATGTTATTTGGCAGCGGGCTGGAGTCAAACGAAGTGGCTGTACATAGATCATGTCTGAGAGTAGAGCCAGCATAAAGCTCTCATGTCTCTCACGTCAATATCTAACGGGGACGTGGGGTAGGGTGCATTTACTGTATAAGTGAACTTCTGTTGGCCCGGCTTAGAGGTTAATAATATGGGACTGTAAGATCGTGTGTGTTTAATTTTTTTTATCCAGGTCCTCCTGTAATGTTACAATGTCTAAGTCCGTGTCTATTACCCTTCCAATTTTGGTATCATCAGCAAACACTGAAACATGGCTATTCACTCCCTCCCCTATATTATTAATAAACAGGTTGAAAAGCATGGGGCCCAGCACAGAACCCTGGGGCACGCCACTCATGACCTCAGCCCAGTGTGAAAAGGTGCCATTAATCGATACTCTTTGTACACGTTCCTGTAGCCAGTTTTCTATCCACGTGCACACTATTTCATCTATGCCCATAGACCTTAGCTTGTATAATAAGCGTTTATGTGGCACCGTATCAAATGCTTTGGAAAAGACCAGATACACTACGTCCACCGGCCTCCCTCCATCCAGATCTCTACTTTCCCCTTCATAAAAGGTTAGTAGGTTGGTCTGGCAAGAACAATCCTTTAAAATCCATACACTGATATATTTAGAGCGCTACTACTGTATGGAGAGACTTACGTTTAAGGTGTCCCTGTGTCTCGGAAGAAAATCGTCTGTGATCCCCGTGTGGAGCTTGACTTGGCCAGGGTACAAGTGGGGTAACGATGGCATGGATGAATGCGTGCCTAGATGGTATAGGGCTGGCAGGAACGATCATTTATTCGAGCTGTGCGGACTGGGATGGCCCGACCTGGCCGCAACGGCAGTGCGTGGTGACCGCTAGATAGGTGTCAGTGGGTCAGGCTGTACGACAGACTGCACATGAAGACAGAGGGGGCCGCAATGAGTTGGAGTCTGCTGAGCGTCAAAGAAGGTGCCCAGTGGGTTCAGATAGCGCTACACGTTTCGAGGTACTTGCCTCTTTGTCAAGCTGAGATACGAGGTGAGGGAGAGAAAGCGGGAAAGGTCTCGTTCTTTTGAATTTGACAGCTGGGAGGGGTCGGGTGACGTCACCCTGCTCTGATTGGTCGAATCGTGTAGGGGGTGGGGCTGACTCGTTCATCGTTGCTCTGTATCGTAAACGTGTTGAATGTTATTTGGCAGCGGGCTGGAGTCAAACGAAGTGGCTGTACATAGATCATGTCTGAGAGTAGAGCCAGCATAAAGCTCTCATGTCTCTCACGTCAATATCTAACGGGGACGTGGGGTAGGGTGCATTTACTGTATAAGTGAACTTCTGTTGGCCCGGCTTAGAGGTTAATAATATGGGACTGTAAGATCGTGTGTGTTTAAAACCGTCCGAATCATAAGCTGTGGTATCAAATTAAAATTAAAGGTTATCTTTATTAGAAGAAACAAATAAATTATTAAATGGAATAATAGTTTTAAAAGGTTAAGACTCAAATAAAAATCACAAATAAAAATCATTATTGTGCATGCGTGGAAACTGATGGGTACTGCAAGGGAGACAGAGTGCGTTTTGGATCAAAGGATGGTGTGGATCTCCAATTCCTCATTTAGTCCCATAGGGACAAGGGTATTTAATTTGAAAATCCAGTACGTTTCTCTTTTGCAGAGAAGGTGGAAACGTTCAGAGGATGATAGGTGAGTGGGGATGTGTTTGATTGCGAACACATGTAAGTCCTAAGGTTGTTATTGAAGGTGGTGATAAATCTAATTTTGTCAGTGCCCTCGGTCTCCGAATTAGGTTTTGCGTTTAAGTGACAGTTGGGTTTGGAGTAGTTAGAACAGGCCTCAGTAATAAGATCTTCCGGGTATTCCTTTTTCCTGAATTTGTCAAGTTGACTTGATGTAGTATAGTCCTTATTTTGGGTGCAGTTTCTCCTTAGCCTACAGAATTGGCTCTTGGGAATGTTCTTTTTCCATCTGGGGTGGTGGCAGCTTTTATAATGGAGGTAGGAATTTCCGGCTGTGGATTTTATATGGTTTCACAAAACATAGGGGAATATGGGAAGACCTCCATATGGGAAGACCTCCATATTTGGAACAACAACCCATTTGCTAA
>NW_017307781.1:391946-392411 GCF_000935625.1 Nanorana parkeri
AAAGGAAATCTCAAAATGTATTACTGTGACATACTGGTATTGATACATACATGCTTCAAAACAACCATAATACATAAATAGATAAAACAGAAACCTGCAGAGGATGTGTTTGTATATTCATTAATTATATAGCTCTAAAATACATTTGGTCTGACATATCGTAATGTTGTTCAATATTGTCCAGATATGGTTACCTTGTTATATAACAGATGTGGTTATCCTAAGCGTGGCTTATCTTAATAGGCCCCGACGCGTTTCGCCATAGGCTTCATCAGGGGACCCACTAAAGATGAATCTATTAATAAGAAGATTGTCTTCATTTAAAAAAAACATACATCACATCAAGCATTCGTTAATGCATATGCTTATATCTATAATTCATACATTATCATATTCCTATATATATCCCCATCTGGGGCAAATAAAACATATGTAGTTGCTCCGAGGACATCTAGTCCTCCATTA
>NW_017307782.1:0-277 GCF_000935625.1 Nanorana parkeri
TGCGCGTGTGCGTGTTGGGCTTCGTAAATCAGCCCCAGAGTGTCATCCCAACTCACCTTGTGATCTTGTCAGTGCCGAGGAGGAAGAACTATGGGGGAAAACTGAGATGTTTATAACAGAGGGGATGCTCGGATCATTGAAAGTAAATATATGAAATCATGCAACGTGAAAAAAGATCAACAAAAACCCGCATTATGCCTAGACCCAGAGAGAGTGTAACACCTCACACGGGGTAGGTGAACCTAAACACCCTAGCCAGCATTACCATTCTAAGCTC
>NW_017307782.1:392-665 GCF_000935625.1 Nanorana parkeri
AAAGGATAACAGTGCCACATATATACATATATATCATCCCCCAACACATCAGCACTTGAGAATCAGCCGAACAGGTATAAGGAGCGGTCAATACATGTAAAATAGACATTGGGAAGCTTGTCACCAAGCCACAGGTGAGGGGGAGCCTCCCGAGCCCGGCCCCAGGAGGAAAGTCCACACCGGACCCAAAGCCACATAGACCCTCATGTTGTGTACAGTCGGTCTGAGCCGGCTAGGAGGCGTGACGCATGTCCGATCCTGGTTGAACCAGAG
>NW_017307782.1:772-2146 GCF_000935625.1 Nanorana parkeri
GCATTGCGGGTCGGTGGCAAATAAAAACCCCTCGGTCCCCCTCTCACCTCAGTGAATAACGGGTGTTTTAGATGGGCATCTGACAGCAGAATGTGTGATAAGATCATGACAGGAGATGGTAATCACCGTCCCATAGCTATGAGTGGCGGCAACGTGGGGCCGTTCAGGTTGGCCACTTTAACATCCACATCTTCGAGCTCCCTGCGCAGGGCCCCTTCCACCCTCTGGGCTCGATTATCGATGTCTGCTTTCGTGGCTATGGAGTGCAGCACCACTCCCAGGTCCGATCCCATGATCGATGGGAAGTCCGGAGCACTGCGTGCAGTAGAATCTTCAGGTGGGGGGGGCCTGCGAGACCATCTGGGGTGAGTGGATCAGGGAAGAAGCACGGTCCGGCAGCCTCCGGGGGAAAGACCGGTTCCACCCCAGCAGCCGTGAGTTCTCATGGTGGCGCCAACATGGCCAATCGGCGCCATGGTAGAGGAGGCCCCAACTTATGAACTCGGGTTAGAAGCAGTGAAGAAACCCGTTATCGTACGCTGACCTGTCTTACGGGTTTTCCTGCCTTTCGACATGAGAAAAAAGGTGAGTAAAATGTAAATCGTCAACTGAATGAGTACCGTTTGGAGCAGAGCTCGAAGCAGATGCGACATCACAGCTCCATTGGTCGACCACACCCCCCACACCCCCCCTATGGGAGCTTTTAAAGCGATGTCTATGGACTTTTTTGGGTACCGAAGTTTGTCGCCGTTTCACAGATGCACACAATTTTTAACCTGGGCATGTTGAGTATCTATTTACTCGCTGTAACCTCACCATTTATATTTTATTTTTAAAAATGGGTATTTTATTGTGTTTTGGGGCATTTAAGTCAATTTTCTCTAATTTTGGGGGTTTGATAGGGAGTTGCGCTAATATCGTGCAACATAAAAATTTGCAATTGCCACCATTTGCAACGGACGGACGGCACTGCTGCATTAGCGGGTTGCCGTCTGCAGACGGCATTTTTTTTTCTGCTTGCGCGCGCACGGGCAGAAAAAAATCAACCGAGTAGATGTGTACGTTACTTACCCAACACGGTAATGATCGCCTCCCGGGTTATGTTTCTACCCCTCACAGTGTATATCTACCTGCGCGCCTTCCCGGCCCCACCGACTGTTTCACGGTGCCCTGGCCACAGCTGCACTACCCTACACTGCAGTTCGCCAGACAAACTGCACAGCACACTTACGTCCACTTTCTCTACAGAACAATGTGGCTTCTCTCAATACACAGTTGTTAATCACAAAGAATGGGGATAGCCTTCTACTGTCTATTTACTAGTTGTACGATGTCTCAGTACAACACCTGAATCACTGTCACAAAATGAAAAAA
>NW_017307782.1:2210-3337 GCF_000935625.1 Nanorana parkeri
TTTTTTAAATTTCGGTAATTTTTCCTTAATATAGAAAAAAATAAAAACCCCAGTGGTGAATAAATACCACCAAAAGAAAGCTCTATCTGTCCCCAAAAAAGGGTATAAAATTCATTTCAGTACAGCGTTGCATGACGGAATAAATGTCAGTCAAAGTACCGCAGCGCTGAATACTGAAAAATGGCCTGGATGGGAAGGGGGTTTAACACTGCGGATGTCAACTGGTTAAGGGGGTTCCATGGCCTTCGCCCCAAAACTAGACTTCATGTACTGTGCAGCCGTCTGACTGTGGGAAGCCTCACTTTCCTTCCCTTGCACGGATGGCTCATTGCCCATGGCGATTCGAATCGGCTTATCATCTTAACCCTGCGTTCAGGGGAACCCCTTGCACCACTTTAGGAGAGAACCGCCCGGTGACTTTTTTCACAGTGGATTGACGGACCACAACCACTATACCTGGTCTAGTCCCCCAACTAGAAACCCTAACCGAGTAGATGTGTACGTTACTTACCCAACACGGTAATGATCGCCTCCCGGGTTATGTTTCTACCCCTCACAGTGTATATCTACCTGCGCGCCTTCCCGGCCCCACCGACTGTTTCACGGTGCCCTGGCCACAGCTGCACTACCCTACACTGCAGTTCGCCAGACAAACTGCACAGCACACTTACGTCCACTTTCTCTACAGAACAATGTGGCTTCTCTCAATACACAGTTGTTAATCACAAAGAATGGGGATAGCCTTCTACTGTCTATTTACTAGTTGTACGATGTCTCAGTACAACACCTGAATCACTGTCACAAAATGAAAAAACTCCAAAAAAACAGTCTGGGCGTAAAGAAACAAAAATTGACTATTCGCTGCGGAAAGCAACTCTAAAAAATAAAGCGTGTTATTCCTGTTTGCGGAATCCACCTATGGAAAGTAAATATAAAAAGAAAGTTCTAAAACCGAATCCTTTCTTTCCTAGCGCAAACTAACAGCAATGCCATACTATACAAAACGCAGCTAATGCTATAAAGGATCAAAAACAAAAACGCCCAAACAATAAATGAAAAAAACAAAGTACACTGTCTACCAGAGAAACTTCTCACAGTTAAAGTCAGTCTTGCTATATATATATATA
>NW_017307782.1:3437-9176 GCF_000935625.1 Nanorana parkeri
ATATATATATATATTGAAATTCAGTAAAAAGTAAGAATTTCACTTAAAACTGAAATTCAATCTTCTCTTCACCTCCGACGTGGTACAGGATATCCCAATCTTTCAGTCCTCCCTGCAGCACTTCGGAAAACTATTGAGCTACAAAATTAACATTGAAAAGAGCGAAGTACTACTTCTGAGCCGCTCAACCTTGCCAGAGGCTCATAGAGCAGGATTTCGCTTAGCTAAAGACCATATCAAATACTTGGGAATAACAATAGGAAAACACCCTTCTAGCATATATCATCTCAACTATACACCCCTGATAAATAAGATAATGTTGCAACTGAAAAAAATGGGCATCACTCCTCCTTTCGCTGTTTGGTAGGGGTCACTTAATAAAAATGGTCAATTTCCCGAAACTTCTATATCCGCTACAAACCATACCTATATTGTTGAAACATAAGGATATCAAATTATTGGAGTCAGCATACCTTAAGTTCCTCTGGATGTCTAAGAGGCCTCATATTCCCATCCGCCAATTATTGTCCCCTAAGCAGGAAGGTGGAATGGGCATTCCAAATATTAGAGCATATAATCTGGCCTTCCTGCTCCGGCACTCCTTCGACTGGATAAACGGCCTGTCTCAGTACTCCAATCTGTCTCTAGAACAACTATTGACTACTCCATGGTCCCTCACTGCACTCCATACTAGAATTTCTCGATTACCTACTCCATTAAAAAATAGCATCATCATCAGAGACACAGTGGTGGCCTGGAGGGTCTCTAGGCTGCAACTCAACTCCCACCCATATATCTCCAAATACCTCCCCTTGTGGGGAAAACCCCAATTTATACCTGGACAAGGTCACATAACGTTTAAAGAATGGGAATCCAAGGGACTATCCACTATGGCACAGGTATTCAACCTCCACACCTTCCAACCGCTCTCTTTCGAAACTCTATGTGATCGTTTTCACATTTCCAGAAACCATTTTCTATTTTACTCACAACTGACCTATTACTGGAAAAGTAAAACACGGACACCACAATTCTTCCTTAAATCCAATTGCTTAGACCCTGTGATTCACTCTAAATGTTACCCTATCAGGTCAATTTATGCATGTCTTAACCCTGCTTTTCTCTCACCGGTATCAAAATCCTCTGTACTAAAATGGCACAAAAATATCCAGGAGGATGACCTCTATGACAAAATGATGCAGGGTTACCAAACGGTCCGGAGGTGCACAACCAATGAAATGTGGAGGGAAACTCAGTTCCACATAATACATAAAGCATACTATGCATTTGACTTCTTTAACAAAATAAAGCCAGATAGTCCATACTTGACAGCTTGCCCAAAATGCAACCTAGTAGGGGCAGACTTGTACCACTGCCTGTGGACTTGTAAGTCAATATCCATGTACTGGAAAAAAGTAATAACACTACTGGTAGGAATAGTGGGAACCGAGTTACCAGTCCAGCAGGGGCTATGCCTATTCAGCTACTGGGAACCCAGTGCACCTTTCCCCAAAACTAGGTGACTATGGTTACATGTGTGTCTCCTATTGGCTAGACGGGTTCTAATGAAATCCTGGCTTTCCCCCGAGTCACCCCAATTAAATCATCTACTGGAAACTTTAAAAACGATTATGTGGCAGGAGAGATTGGAGGCTATTCTTGAAGGGGATGTGGGTACAAATAGATTCTTTGATAGATGAAGCCCCTTTATACTAACCAAGCTGCAAGACACTGTAATCCGCAAGATAGTCCTCCCTTTCAGGTATTCCGACTGGTATTTGAAAGAGGACTTACAGGGCTCTCTAGGTCGCCTGGCACTCCCCAGAGGACATACAGTGACCCCCTCGAATGGGAATGATCATGAACAGAACTCCATTACCCAATGAAAGATGGATTTTTCCATGCCCCACATACTCTGAAAACATACGAGTAACACAGTGTCTAACTTCCTATAATGTAAAACTGTCTTGTATCAGGCTGTGTGGACTGCCTAGGGTGGAAGGGCTATCGGAGAGGAACTTGGGTCGGCTCGTAGAGGCGGAGTAGTAGAAGAAGCTGGTGAGTGTATGCTGAAAAAGTTGTTGTTTTTGTTGTTAAGATGTATTTGATGGCACATAAAACCGGGGATACCGGATCGGAATCAAATAGAAGACGCGCACAGGGGGGTGGACATCGCCTGGGGTAATGGATTACACGGGAGTCAAAGAGTGTTAAGATCTATCATCCACTGTAATGCCATGCGGTTAGTGATTTTAGCCCCAACGTCCCCTGTACTGCTTTGTCAGATCAATTTTTCATTGTTTCGGGTATCCTAAACAACACTATGTACACGTTTTGGAAAATTTTGAAAAAGTGTTATATCACAACTTATATCTTGTGATATAAGTATCAACAATATGCGTAATAACAACCAACTATTAACTATGCCAAACAATTCCACAATTCAGTATAACAACCACAGATACACAAGTATTAAGCCAAATCAATAACTCTAGGACAATTTCACTACTAAACTGCCACTAATGTTCACACAACGATACTCCTACCTGCCTCGCCATCTGTTCTGGAAATTCGCTTGGGCTAAGCACACAAATCCATGCCGCGTTCAAAGGTGTACTTTCAGCATCAATTGCGCCAAACACAAACAATTGCGTCGCGCTTCAAAGCACGTCGTATTAAGCTCCTTCGTACAAGGACCGGAGGTACTTCTGTAGTGTCATGTAGTCAAGACAAGGTGTTGCTTCAACCTGGAGTTCTGTGTTCAAGTGTGTGTTCCTTGACCACTAGCTCCATTTATTTATATAGCCACAAAAGGAATGACAAACAGGAAGTCGTGGCTCCATGCACAATGACATCACAGGCAGTGAAAACAGAAAAGGGGAGTGCATGCTCATCCATGTGAAGCACCGTGCACAGTTTTCAGCTGCTAGTTCATGTTTCACGTGGGGTGAGCTTGTCTCGAAACATGGTATAAAATTTCACCGTAAAGCCATCATGCCCTGGTCTCTTACCCGTATGTGTCGACTTAAGTGCATAGAGCAGGGGTCTCAAACTCTGTTAGTTATTCTGTTAGTGACAACAGAATAAACCATAATAATAAAAAGCATAACATATTTCAACGAAAGGCCGCAGCACAGGCGACAGCTGCACCAGCCGGCCACCCCACTGGAACCGAGGGTCAGCAGGCAGCTACCGCAGGCCACCCCAAACCCCCAGGGGGCTTGGGAAATTCCAGTAGTACATTGGCTTGCCCCATCCCTCCCAGGCCCAAACAGAACAGAGGGGGGGGACATGGGGAGCCAGCACACAACCAAAGTCCATATTGAGGCGGTCATACACGCAACACCCAATGCAATGCCTAAAAGGGAGAAATGATGGTTAGAATCACTACATGGTGAGGTATAGTAAAATTGCTGGTGCGAACAATGAGGTGGTCAAGAAAGGGCACATCAGGGTATAGGACGGAAACATAGGGCGGAAACACAAAGAGCATCATCATTCGTTAGCGGAGGGGGCAGCAGGAAGAGAAGGTCCAAGGCCCCTCCGAGTGGAAAGAGAACGAGACCTTCTGCGGCGTTGAGGCAGGACCGCAGGTGGTTGAGGGCCCTTTCCTGTGAACGGTAAATCTAGCCAATCCGGAACAGAAATCGGATCAGTCTCGAGAAATCCAAAAGTTTTTTTTTTTCATTGATACATGTCCCCCGGGGCAGTACCTGAATTCCCATACCTTTTTATGACCAATAAATTGCATAAAAGCCTTCTAAATTGATTTTCAAAGTTCTAACCCCATAGACTTGGATTGACTTTGAGTTCAAATTTGAACCTTTTCCATGTTCTAAAGTTCGAATTCGAACTGAACATGGGGTTGTTCGGCCTATCACTAATTGCAGACTTCCAACTGATACATGACTCTGACGATACTAGTCTTCAGATCCAGTGGGAGGCACTAAAGTGTGTTCTCATGGGGTCTGTTGATCCAGCATGGTTCCAGAATGAAACGTGAACGTACTGCACGGATTTCTGCTTCACTGTCTGAAATCTCGTCACTGGGGATACATCATGAATCCCATTGATCTCCCAAGACCTATCAAACTCTCCTGGCCGAATGCTAGGAGCTTCACTCTATCCTTGATTTGTCTTATCTTCGAGATAGGGCTGACTCTCTGCTCCTTGCATGAATTTGGCGAAAAGAGAAGTCGGTTGTTAGCTCATTCCATCCGAGAGAAATTATCTTGCACATACATTTCCAAACTTGTCTGCCCCCATCAGGGACTTGTTCAGTCTTCCAAGCGAATTGCTGAGGCCTTCCAACGCTACTACTTATTCTTATATATTATAGCATCCTCTAGTCCACACTCTAACGAGACACATTGCTCGGACGTTATACTCAATGATATTCGATCTTGAGGAGTCCCCTGTTTGTCCTCAGAAGCAGTTGCCCTTCTTGCACAGCCTTTTACATCTGAGGAGCTTTATGTGGTAATGAAGTATCTTCCTTTACGCAAAAGTCTTGGCCCCAACGGATATACTGGCATATTTTATTAGACTTTACATAATCCTCTTTTACCTCTCCTTTTAGACACTTTTAATGCAGTTTCCAACTCCTGCCCCTTTCTCACAAAGTATCAAGAAGCTCATATTATTGTTATCCCCAAACCAGACAAGGACCCCGCTTCCTGCGAAAGTTATAGACTGATTTCCCTCATTAATAGACATTAAGATGTTCACAAAATTGATTGCTAATCACCTGAAGCTATACATCCCTTTCCCTTATTCATCTAGACCAGGTGGGCTTTGTTCCCTCTAGGGAGGCTAGGGATAATACATTTAAATCCCTTACACTTATGAACTACGCCTGTAAAAGAGGTATTCCTCTTTGACTCTTATTGGTTGATGCAGAAAAGGCATTTGACCACCTTAGCTGGTCTTTCTTGGAAGCCACTCTTCCCCATGTTGGGATTCCACCGGCTCTTTTGGATAAGATCCTTTCTCTCTATCACACAGCCACAGCTAGGATCAGGGTCAACGGGGTTCTGTCAGATCCAGTAGTTATCCGTAATGGCACACATCAGGGTTGCCCCTGTCTCCATATCTATACATCTTAGCAATGGAGCATCTGGCGGGCCCACATTAGGAACAATGCGATCATTAGACATGTGCACTGGCAAAAAATTATGAAAACATTTTTTTAAATTATTTTAAAAATTATTAAAAATTTGTTTCGGGATTCTGAAAAATTAGTTAGCGGTAGTCCGGTCGAAATTTTGTTTCGTTCGTTCATTGCAGTGGGGGGAAAAAACGTGTCCTACCAGACCCTTGATCCGAGCACTGGCCCGGCAGGGCATGAAAGGGGGGGCCATCTAGCCCCCCCTCACTACGCCTTACCAGGCCACATGCCCTCGGCATTGGGAGGGTGTCCCCATGTCGATGGGGACAAGGGCATCTTCCCCACAACCCTGACCCGGTGGTTGTGGGGGTCTGCGGGCAAGGGGGATTACTTGCATCGGGGTAGCCCTTTAACCAGTTGACATCCGCGGTGTTAAACCCCCTTCCCATCCAGGCCATTTTTCAGTATTCAGCGCTGTGGTACTTTAACTGACATTTATTCCGTCATGCAGCGCTGTACTGAAATGAATTGTATACCCTTTTTTGGGGACAGATAGAGCTTTCTTTTGGTGGTATTTATTCACCACTGGGGGTTTTATTTTTTTACTATATTAAGGAAAAATTACCGAAATT